>NC_053023.1:119946367-120162054 GCF_003073215.2 Triticum urartu | reverse complement strand
AACAAATATGTATGATGTGAAAGTACATTCAATAATGAATCTAATGGTATTTATTTGTTGTTGTATATGTTAATAATTTTTGTTATAAACTTTCTGAGAGTATACAAAACTTGACTTTGACCAATGCTAATACGCAGACTTAAATAAAAACGGAGGGAGTACACATTTGTTTTCTTAGTTTGTAGTGAATTAATCATTTGTTGTAATTGTGAAATAAATATATTACGCTGCTGACTTCGAATGTAATGGTCTATACAATTCAATAGTTACAATCATTGTTGAATTCCAAGATGTAAACGAGGTCTAGAGCACTTCACTATATGCTCAAACTCACATAATCCCAATCAAATGAGAATCTAAATGCATTTCATAGTTATTACTTTGTAGGATGCAACAAAACCAACCATAACTCTACATCATCCATTATAAAAGCAACATTTTGAACACATCCCAATGTGTGATGAAACGTGTAGAGAGAGCTTGCGAAGATGGAGCAGATAGGGCGGTAACGATTGTGTCTATGTGGACAAGACACTAGGAGACAAACCTAACGAGAGAGAGATATAGAGATAGAGATAGAGAGAGAGAAAGAGAGAGGAAGAAGTTAGGTCTGTGAGATAGATGGAGACAGGTAATATACTTGAGATGTGTGTGCATCTAGATTCTGTAGACGTGGAAGGAGAAGAGACAATAGATTTGATGAGAGAACTGGAAAAACATGGGCGAGAGGGGAAGGATCTCGTGGGTTGAGGGATTGATAATTTTGTGTGGGAGAGAGACGGATTGGTAATTTTGTGCGGGAGAAAGGGGGGGGAAGGAGTCAGTCAGCCGTCGTCACATCATCCTGCTTCCACATGGCCCCGCATTCTCTAGTGCAGTGTGGTCGCCGTCTTCGATCTCCTCGATGCCTCTTTGAAGGTTGAGGTGCTGTGCATGCTGGGGGTGCATAGAAGCACAAGCGAGAGTGGTCGCCATATAGCATTGGACGGGGATGAATTGTGTGCTCGGGGGAGGGGGAGTGTGTGCGCGGTGTGTGTGTGTGAGGTATTGAGAGAAATCAAACCTATGGAGATAAATGTGTATGTATGTGACGGAAAGCTACATGCTAAATAGGGTTTTCACGAAGAGATTGTGCGTGCAAGATAGAGAGCGGTGTGCGGGCCTTGAGGTGGGCAGGGGCCGGGTGAGGGTGTCAAAATGTGTGCGTTGATGCATGTGTTACATGCGATCGTGCAAGGAATGGATGAATCGAGAGAGATGGTTATTGTGTTACGGATGCTCCTGTCTCTCTCTCACACACACACACATAAGTACAAATAGAAGAACGTTCTCTCATGTATACACAACGTATCAGCATCTGTCTATGTCTCACTCATGCATGGTAATTTGCACATTCAATCCTCTCTATGCATCTATCACATGCACACCGTCTCCACATTGCCCTTCCACCACAACACACATATGGATACATACACACGTTCTCTCTCAGTCACACACACAAAATCAGTATTAAAAAAACTAGGGCGCACCAAAAACATCCAAATCCAAATAAACACAAACTAGAGCTAAACTGAAATATATGGAAATATTGTAGCGTCAAGAACTTTTCTAGGAAAAAGTTGAGTAATATTCGGGGATTGTTTTCACACACACAAAAAGGTTCAGTGGGTGTCCTTCGAGCGCGACACGGTGACGCTATCACCGTTCGATCGACCGCGCGGCCGCGGTTCACGCGCTTGCACAGGATTCCGTATCGTCGCTGTGGTAACTAATATAAGCGCTGCCTCAGTCTAATGTTTACGTGTACTAGTACGGTTTTCTTTTAAGTTTGACCAACCCTATATAAAATTAAACTAAGCTCCCATACGCGCACTCATCAATATGCCGCCACCGCCATTACGCATGCCGGCGCCCGCCTGCTCTGGCCAACCATTTATCGCCCATCACCGCCGTGTCGCCGCCATCCCTGTACCATGAAGCTGAAGGCTCGCCCGCTCACGTCGTCTGCACTCACTCCTCGCGATGCCAAGCACGCGAGCAGCTGGTGGAGCCGCGTCTATGCACACAGCATACGAAGAGGAGGACGAGCAGGTGCTCCAGCACGCTGGCAAGGAGGAACTAGCTATTGGGGAACACAGTAATTCCAAAAAATTTCCTACGCACACGCAAGATCATGGTGATGCATAGAAACGAGAGGGGAGAGTGTCGTCCATGTACCCTCATAGACCGTAAGCGGAAGCGTTATGAGAACGCGGTTTATGTAGTCGTACGTCTTCACGATCCGACCGATCGAAGTAGCGAACGTACGGCACCTCCGAGTTCAGCACACGTTCAGCTCGGTGACGTCCCACGAACTCCGATCTAGCAGAGCTTCAAGGGAGAGTTCCGTCAGCACGATGGCATGATGACGGTGATGATGATGCTACCGACGTAGGGCTTCGCCTAAGCACCGCTACAATATGACCGAGGTGGATTATGGTGGAGGGGGGCACCGCACACGGCTAAAAGTACAACCCTTCCAAGAGTAGGAGTGGAAGGAGGAGAGAGGGGGAAGGAAAGGGGGGCGCCGCCCCCCTCCATGTCCAATTCGGACTAGAGGGAGAGGGGGCGTGTGGCCTGCCCTGGCCGCCCCTCCTCTTCTCCACTAAGGCCCAATAGGCCCATTACACTCTCCGGGGGGTTCCGGTAACCCCCAGTACTCCGGTATTTGTCCGAACTTGCCCGAAATCCTTCCGAAGTCCAAACATAGTCATCCAATATATCGATCTTTATGTCTCGACCATTTCGAGACTCCTCGTCATGTCTGTGATCATATCCGGGACTCCGAACTACCTTCGGTACATCCAAACACATAAACTCATAATACCGATCGTCACCGAACGTTAAGAGTGCGGACCCTACGGGTTCGAGAACTATGTAGACATGACCGAGACTTGTCTTCGATCAATAACCAATAGCGGAACCGAGATGCTCATATTGGTCCTACATATTCTACGAAGATCTTTATCGGTCAAACCGCATAACAACATACGTTGTTCCCTTTGTCATCGGTATGTTACTTGCCCGAGATTCGATCGTCGGTATCCTCATACCTAGTTCAATATCGTTACCGGCAAGTCTCTTTACTTGTTCCGTAATGCATCATCCCGCAACTAACTCATTACTCACAATGCTTGCAAGGCTTATAGTGATGTGCATTACCGAGAGGGCCCACAGATACCTCTCCAACAATCGGAGTGACAAATACTAATCTCGATCTATGTCAACTCAACAAGTACCATCAGAGACACCTGTAGAGCACCTTTATAATCACCCAGTTACGTTGTGACGTTTGGTAGCACACAAAGTGTTCCTCCGGTATTCGGGAGTTGCGTAATCTCATAGTCAGAGGAACATATATAAGTCATGAAGAAAGAAATAGCAATATACTAAATGATCAAATGCTAAGCTAACAGAATGGGTCAACTCAATCACATCATTCTCTAATGATGTGATCCCGTTAATCAAATGACAACTCTTGTCTATGGCTAGGAAACTTAACCATCTTTTATTCAACGAGCTAGTCAAGTAGAGGCATACTAGTGACACTCTGTTTGTCTATGTATTCATACATGTACTAAGTTTCTGGTTAATACAATTCTAGCATGAATAATAAACATTTATCATGATATAAGGAAATAAATAATAACTTTATTATTGCCTCTAGGGCATATTTCATTCAATCTCCCAGTTGCACTAGAGTCAATAATCTAGTTCACATCTTTATGTGATTAGTTCACATCTCCATGTGAGTAATACCCAAACGGTTTACTAGAGTCAATAATCTAGTTCACATCGCTATGTGATTAATACCCAAAGAGTGATCATGTTTTGCTTGTGAGAGAAGTTTAGTCTACGGATCTGCAACATTCAGACCCGTATGTATTTCGCAAATTTCTATGTCTGCAATGCTCTGCTCGGAGCTACTCTAGCTAATTGCTCCCACTTTCAATATGCTTCCAGATCGAGACTTAGAGTCATCTAGATCGATGTTAAATGCTTGCATCGACGTAACTCTTTACGATGAACTCTTTTATCACCTCCATAACCGAGAAATGTTTCCTTAGTCCTCTAAGGATAATTTTGACCGCTGTCCAGTGATCTACTCCTAGTTCACTATTGTACTCCCTTGCTAGAATCATGCTAAGGTATACAATAGAACTGGTAAACAGCATAGCATACTTGACAGAACCTATGACTGAGGCATAGGGAATGACTTTTCATTCTCTTTCTATTTTCTGATGTGGTCGGGTTTTGAGTCTTTACTCAACTTCACACCTTGCAACACAGACAAGAACTCTTTCTTTGACTGTTCCATTTTGAACTACTTCAAAAACTTGTCAAGGTATGTACTCATTGAAAAATATATCAAGCGTCTTGATCTATCTCTGTAGATCTTGATTCTCAATATGTAAGTAGCTTCACCGAGGTCTTTATTTCAAAAACTCCTTTCAAACACTCCTTTATGCTTTCTAGAAAATTCTACATTATTTCCGATCAACATTATGTCATTCACATATACTTATCAGAAATGCTGTAGTGCTCCCACTCACTTTCTTGTAAATACAGGCTTCACCACAAGTCTGTATAAAACCATATGCTTTGATCACTTTATCAAAGCATATATTCCAACTCCGAGATGCTTGCACCAGTCCATAGATGGATCGTGGAGCTTGCTCACTTTGTTAGAACCTTTAGGATCGACAAAACCTTCTGGTTGCATCATATACAACTCTTCTTTAAGAAATCCATTAAGGAATGCAGTTTTGACATCCATTTGCCGGATTTCATAAAATGTGGCAACTGCTAACATGATTAAGTCGATACGAGTGAGAAAATCTCATCGTAGTGAACACCTTGAACTTGTCGAAAACATTTTGCGACAATTCGAGCTTTGTAGATAGTAACACTACTATCAGCGTCCGTCTTCCTCTTGAAGATCCATTTATTCTCAATGACTCACCGATCATCGGGCAAGTCAACCAAAGTCCATACTTTGTTCTCATACATGGATCCCATCTCAGATTTCATGGCCTCAAGCCATTTTGCCGAATCTGGGCTCATCATCGCTTCCTCATAGTTCGTAGGTTTGTCATGGTCTAGTAACATGACTTCCCGTACAGGACTACCGTACCACTCTGGTGCGGACCGTACTCTGGTTGACCTATGAGGTTCGGTAGTAACTTGATCTGAAGTTTCATGATCATCATCATTAGCTTCCTCACTAATAGGTGTAGGAGTCACATGAATAGTTTTTTGTGATGAAGTACATTCCAATAAGGGAGCAGGTACAGTTACCTCATCAAGTTCTACTTTCCTCCCACTCACTTCTTTCGAGAGAAACTCCTTCTCTAGAAAGGATCCATTCTTAGCAACGAATGTCTTGCCTTCGGATCTTTGATAGAAGGTGTACCCAACAGTCTCCTTTGGGTATCCTATGAAGACACATCTCTTCGATTTGGGTTCGAGCTTATCACGTTGAAGTTTTTTCACATAAGCATCGCAGCCCCAAACTTTAAGAAACGAGAACTTTGGTTTCTTGCCAAATCACTGTTCATATGGTGTCGTCTCAACGGATTTAGATGGTGCCCTATTTAACGTGAATGCATCTGTCTCTAATGCATAACCCCAAAACGATAGTGGTAAATCGGTAAGAGACCTCATAGATTGCACCATATCTAATAAAGTACGGTTACGATGTTCGGACACACCATTATCCTGTGGTGTTCCAGGTGGCATGAGTTGCGAAACTATTTCGCATTGTTTCAAATGAAGACCAAACTCATATCTCAAATATTCTTCTCCATGATCAGATCGTAGAAACTTTATTTTCTTGTTACGATGATTTTCCACTTCACTCTGAAATTCTTTGAACTTTTCAAATGTTTTAGACTTATGTTTCATTAAGTAGATATACCCATATCTACTAAAATCATGTGTGAAGTTCAGAAAATAGTGATACCCGCTGCGAGCCTCAGCACTCATTGGATCGCATACATCAGTATGTATTATTTCCAATAAGTCAGTTGCTCGCTCCATAGTTCCGAAGAACGGAGTCCTAGTCATCTTGCCCATGAGGCATGGTTCGCAAGCATCATAATCAAGTGATTCCAAAAGCCCATGAACATGGAGTTTCTTCATGCGCTTTACACCAACATGACCTAAACGACAGTGCCAAAAATAGGTTGCACTATCATTATTAACTTTGCATCTTTTGGCTTCAATATTATGAATGTGTGTATCACTACGATCGAGATTCTGTAAACCATTCACCTTTGGGTGTATGACCTCAGAAGGTATTATTCATGTAAACATAATAACAATTATTCTTTGACTTAAATGAACAACCGTATTGCAATAAACATGATCCAATCATATTATGCTCAACGCAAACACCAAATAACATTTATTTTAGGATCAAAACTAATCCCGAAGGTAAAGGGAGTGTGCGATGGTGATCTTATCAACCTTGGAATCACTTCCAACACACATCGTCACCTTGCCCTCAACTCGTCTTTGTTCATTTTGTAACTCCTGTTTCGAGCTACTAATCATAGAAACTGAATGAGTATCAAATACCCAGGGCTACTATGAACACTAGTAAAGTACACATCAATAACATATATATCATATGTACTTTTGTTCACTTTGCCATCCTTCTTATCCACCAAGTATCTGGGGCAGTTCCACTTCTAGTGACCATTTACTTTGCAGTAGAAGCACTCAGTTTCAGGCTTGGGTCTGGCTTTGGGCTTCTGCATGGGAGTGGCAACTTGCTTGCCACTCTTCTTGAAGTTCCCTTTCTTTCCCTTGCCCTTTTACTTGAAACTAGTGGTCTTGTCAACCATCAACACTTGATGCTTTTTCTTGATTTCTACCTTCGCCAATTTTAGTACCGCGAAGAGCTTTGGGAATCGTATCCGTTATCCCTTGCATAATATAGTTCATCCCGAAGTTCTAGTAACTTGCTGATAGTGACTAGAGAACTCTGTCAATCACTATCTTATCGGGAAGATTAACTCCCACTTGAGTCAAGTGAGTGTAGTACTCAGACATTCTGAGCACGTGCTTACTCGTTGAGCTATTCTCCTCCATCTTGTAGGTAAAGTACTGCCAGAGGTCTCATACCTCTCGACACGGGCATCAGCATGAAATACCAATTTCAACCCTTGGAACATCTCATATGCTCCATGTCGTTCAAAACATTTTTGAAGCCCCGGTTCCAAGCCGTAAAGCATGGTGCACTGAACTATCAAGTAGTCATCATACCAAGCTTGTCAAATGTTCATAACGTCTGCATCTGCTCCTGCAATAGTTCTGTCACCTAGTGGTGCATCAAGGACATAATACTTCTGTGCAACAATGAGGATAATCCTCAGATCACGGAGCTAGTCCGCATCATGGCTACTAACATCTTTCAACTTATTTTTCTCTGGGAACATATCAAAAATAAACGGGGAGCTACATCGCAAACTATTGATCTACAACATAGATATGCAAATACTACCAGGACTAAGTTCATGATAAATTAAAGTTCAATTAATCATATTACTTAAGAACTCCCACTTAGATTGACATCCCTCTAGTAATCTAAATGATCACGTGATCCAAATCAACTAAACCATGTCCGATCATCACGTGAGATGGAGTAGTTTTCAATGGTGAACATCACTATGTTGATCATATCTACTATATGATTCACGCTCGACCTTTTGGTCTCTAGTGTTCCGAGGCCATATCTGCATATGCTAGGCTCATCAAGTTTAACCTGAGTATTCCGCGTGTGCAAAACTGGCTTGCACCCGTTGTATGTGAACATAGAGCTTATCGCACCCGATCATCACGTGGTGCCTCGACATGACGAACTATCGCAACTATGCATACTCAGGGAGAACACTTATACCTTGAAATTTAGTGAGAGATCATCTTATAATGCTACCACCGAACTAAGCAAAATAAGATACATAAAGGATAATCATTACATGCAATAACAATATGTGACATGATATGGCCATCATCATCTTGTGCCTTTGATCTTCATGTCCAAAACACCGTCATGATCTCTATCGTCACCGGCATGACACCATGATCTCCATCATCTTGATGTCTATCAATGTGTCGTCACATGGTCGTCTCACCAACTATTGATTTTGCAACTATTGCTATCGCATAGCGATAAAGTAAAGAAATTATATGGCGCTTGCTTCTTATGCAATAAAGAGACAACCATAAGGCTCCTGCCAGTTGCCGATAACTTTAACAAAACATGATCATCTCATACAACAATTTATATATCATCACGTCTTGACCATATCACATCACAACATGCCCTGCAAAAACAAGTTAGACGTCCTCTACTTTGTTGTTGCAAGTTTTACGTGGCTGCTACGGGCTGAGCAAGAACCGTTCTTGCCTACGCATCAAAAACCACAACGTGGTATAGTGATTGCTTTTTGATCTTCATAAAGAACCTTGTTCATTGAATCCGATTCAATTAACTAAAGCTGGAGAAACAGACACCCACTTGCCACCTGTGTATGAAGCATGTCGGTAGAACCAGTCTCGTGTAAGAGTACACGTAATGTCGGTCTGGGCCGCTTCAGCCAACAATGCCGCTGAATCAAGAATCAACTAGTGACGGCAAGCAATATGTATATACCCACGCCCACAACTCCTTTGTGTTCTACTCGTGCATATAACATCTAGGCATAAACCTGGCTCTGATACCACTGTTGGGGAACGCAGTAATTTCAAAAAAAATCCCACGCACACGCAAGATCATGGTGATGCATAGCAATGAGAGGGAAGTGTGTCGTCCACGTACCCTCGTAGACCGTAAGCAGAAGCGTTATGAGAATGCGGTTGATGTAGTCGTATGTCTTCACAATCCGACCGATCCAAGTACCGAACGAATGACACCTCCGAGTTCAGCACACGTTCAGCTCGGTGACGTCCCATGAACTCCGATCCAGCAGAGCTTCGAGGGAGAGTTCCGTCAGCACGACGGTGTGATGACGGTGATGATGATGCTACTGACGCAGGGCTTCGCCTAAGCACCACTATGATATGACCGAGGTGGATTATGGTGGAGGGGGGGCACCGCACACGGCTAAAAGATCAACTGATCAACTTGTGTGTCTATGGGGTGCCCCTCCCCCGTATATAAAGGAGTGGAGGAGGGGGAGAGGCTGGCCCTCCTAGGCGCGCCCCATGGGGAGCCCTACTCCCACCGGGAGTAGGACTCCAACCCTTCCAAGAGTAGGAGTAGGAGAGAGGGAAGGAGGAGAGAGGGGGAAGGAAAGGGGGGCGTCGCCCCCCTCCTTGTCCAATTCGGACTAGAGGGAGAGGGGGCGCGCGGCCTGCCCTGGCCGCCCCTCCTCTTCTCCACTAAGGCCCAATAGGCCCATTAGACTCCCCGGGGGGTTCCGGTAACCCCCCGGTACTTCGGTATTTGTCCAAACTTGCCCGGAACCCTTCCGAAGTCCAAACATAGTCATCCAATATATCGATCTTTATGTCTCAACCATTTCGAGACTCCTCGTCATGTCCGTGATCATATCCGGGACTCCGGACTACCTTCGGTAGATCAAAACACATAAATTCATAATACTGATCGTCACCGAACATTAAGCGTGCGGACCCTATGGGTTCGAGAATAATGTAGACATGACTGAGACTCGTCATCGGTCAATAACCAATAGCGGAACCTGGATGCTCATATTGGCTCCAACATATTCTACGAAGATCTTTATCGGTCGAACCCCATAACAACATACGTTGTTCCCTTTGTCATCGGTATGTTACTTGCCCGAGATTCGATCATCGGTATCCTCATACCTAGTTCAATCTCGTTACCAGAAAGTCTCTTTAATCGTTCCGTAATGCATCATCCCGCAACTAACTCATTAGTCATAATGCTTGCAAGGCTTATAGTGATGTGCATTACCGAGAGGGCCCAGACATACCTCTCCGACAATCAGAGTGACAAATCCTAATCTCGATCTATGCCAACTCAACAATTATCATCGGAAACACCTGTAGAGCACCTTTATAATCACCCAATTAGGTTGTGACGTTTGGTAGCACACAAAGTGTTCCTCCGGTATTCAGGAGTTGCATAATCTCATAGTCAGATGAACATGTATAAGTCATGAAGAAAGCAATAGCAATATACTAAACGATCAAATGCTAAGCTAACGGAATGGGTCAAGTCAATCACATCATTCTCTAATGATGTGATCCTGTTAATCAAATGACAACTCATGTCTATGGCTAGGAAACTTAACCATCTTTGATTCAATGAGCTAGTCAAGTAGAGGCATACTAGTGACACTCTGTTTGTCTATGTATTCACACATGTACTAAGTTTCCGATTAATACAATTCTAGCATGAATAATAGACATTTATCATGATATAAGGAAATAAATAATAACTTTATTATTACCTCTAGGGCATATTTCCTTCACTAGCGTGTCATTGTCGTCTCCGCCCACGCGGAGGAGGCACGCCTGGTGGCTGTCGCGGCGGAAGCCGGTCGCGCCCGCGCCGAGCCCGCAAACTGGGCGCGGATGCGGAATCTACCTTCGAGACCTTGAATGCCACGTGGGTCCTGTAATATGAAGGAGCAATTTGGGTCAGTCGACTCTTATGAGCTATTGGATGCAACATGGATGGCTAGAAGGGTTTCTTCAACCTCCAAAATTGATGCATTGTTCATCTTCTCAGCCCGCCACACGCCTAACCGCTTGCCGCCGCCGCCCCGTCTGCCACCGCCACACTCCCCCACCGCCGCCATCCGTTTAACCCCGGGCATGATCCATTTTTTCCGATGAACTGCATTCCACACCCAACACTCACAAGATAGATCATGGGCACCCTGCCACCCTAATATAGATACTAGGGTAGCTTCTCCGCTGTCTTCTTCCTTCGCTCCGTCGAACTTATTTCACAAATCGACTGACCCAAATTATACTACTTGTACGAACGTATTAAGTACAGTAGGAACACGAAGATACGAGCAGTAGTACCAACTACAAGAAGAACATTAGTAAGACATAGTACTAGTACTACTGTACGTACTAAAGAGTTCAAATAACGAGAAATAACATAAACATAGTTCTGCTAGTGGCTCAGCACAACACACCCCTGAAATAAAACTAAGCAACTAGTCCGTTTAACACTGTAGTAGAACCAGTATGAGCGACGACACTGCCACCTTACTCGGAGTCCGAGTCCACGTCCTCGACTTCGTCCTCGTCCCTCTTCCTCTTCCTCTTCGCTGCCGCTTCATTGCTTGAACCGGACATTGGGCTCTGCTTCTTCATCCAACCGTTGTAGATATTTAAACAAAGGTAGGCATCCATTGCTGCGTACAGGATGTGATCTTCATCTATTGTCTTCGACTCCCATGCATGATGAAACTCGTGGTGAGGTTTCTTCAGTTTAGCGTATGAAGGATCAATCATGGCTGTTGCTTGGGTCAGCATTGAAGGCTGAGAGGAGGACACCAGGCTTGCCTTCTGGAGATCGAAGGGCTGGCCTACAACAGGTCCTATCCGACCCAGGACATCCCTGTCGTTCCTAAAGTCTAGAGTAACAAATTTCACTCTTTCGTCCTTGAGGAAGTTCTTAAAATCCTGGCACTCAAAGTCGGCATGGCATATGTGGTAGACCAAGCACACATTATGTACGCAAACCTGGATCACGGCGAGCTTCTTCCTCTCTGCCTCCTTTAGAATCTTCTCGCTTTCCAGGACCGTGGTGTACTCAACATCTAGCCCAGCGACCCACTCATCCTTTGAGTTTTTGAACATGCTTCTGAAGCGAGCAAGGAATCCTTTCACCGTCACGGATCCACGGGTGTAGATGATGATGAACTCATCGCCGGTGATGGCTCTAACCTGGTACTCAGCGGCGGCCATGGAGATTTGGGAGGCCATGGATTTTGGAGGAGGGTTAGGAGAAGTTGAACTGGTGTAATGTGAAAGGACGGGATGACTCGGAGCAAACTATTGTAAGGTACAAGACGGGGACGAGTAGGGCGTGCGAAATGCGTGGGGTTGTTGGCTTGCCCGCTGGATAAACTGAAGGAAATATGACCTAGAGGCAATAATAAAGTTGTTATTTATATTTCCTTATATCATGATAAATGTTTATTATTCATGCTAGAATTGTATTAACCGGAAACTTAGTACATGTGAATACATAGACAAACAGAGTGTCACTAGTTTGCCTCTACTTGACTAGCTCGTTGAATCAATGATGGTTATGTTTCCTAACCATAGACATGAGTTGTCATTTGATTAACGAGATCACATCATTAGAGAATGATGTGATTGACTTGACCCATCCGTTAGCTTAGCACGATGATTGTTTAGTTTGTTGCTATTGCTTTCTCCATAACTACACATGCTCCTATGACTATGAGATCATGCAACTCCCGAATACCGGAGGAAAACTTTTTGTTCTACCAAACGTCACAACATAACTGGGTGATTATAAAGGTGCTCTACAGGTGTCTCCGATGGTGTTTGTTGAGTTGGCATGGATCAAGATTAGGATTTGTCACACCGATTATCGGAGAGGTATCTCCGGGCCCTCTCGGTAATGTACATCACTATAAGCCTTGCAAGCAATGTAGCTAATGAGTTTGTTACAGGATGTAGCATTACGGAACGAGTAAAGATACTTGCCGGTAAAGAGATTCAACTAGGTATTGAGATACCGACGATCGAATCTCGGGCAAGTAACATACCGATGACAAAGGGAACAACGTATATCGTTATGAAGTGTGACCGATAAAGATCTTCGTAGAATATGTAGGAACCAATATGAGCATCTAGGTTACGCTATTGGTCATTGACCGGAGACATGTCTCGGTCATGTCTACATAGTTCTCAAACCCGTAGGGTCTACACGCTTAACATTCGGTGACGATCGGTATTATGAGTTTATGTGTTTTGATGTTCCGAAGGTAGTTCGGAGTCCCGTATTTGATCACAAACATGACGAGGAGTCTCGAAATGTTCGAGACATAAAGATTGATATATTGGACACCTATGTTTGGACATCGGAATGGTTCCGAGTGGTTTGGGCATTTTTCCGTAGTACCGGGAGGTTACCGGAACCCCCTGGGAGAAGTTATGGGCCTTATGGGCCATAAGAAGGAAGCACACCAGCCCACAAGGGGCTGGTGCGCCCCCTTTGGCAGGAGGCCGAATTGGAATAGGTTTGGGCGGGGGGGGGGGGGGCTTTCCTTCTCTCCTACTCCTCCTTCCCTTCCTCTCCTAGTCCAACTAGGGAAGGGGGAATCCTACTCCCGATGGGAGTAGGACTCCCCTAGGGCGCGCCATAGAGAGGGCCGGCCCCTCCCCTCCTCCACTCCTTTATATACGGGGGAGGGGGCACCCCATGAACACAGAAGTTGACAATTGATCTTTTAGCAATGTGTGGTGCCCCCTCCACCCTAATCCACCTCGATCATATCGTAGCGGTGCTTAGGCGAAGCCCTGTTCTGGTAGCAACATCATCGCTCTCCCTCGACACTCTACTGGATCGTGAGTTCGTGGGGCGTCACCGAGCTGAACGTGTGCAAATCGCGGAGGTGCCGTACCTTCGGTACTAGGATCGGTCGATCGTGAAGACGTACGACTACATCAACCGCGTTGTCATAATGCTTCCGCTTACGGTCTATGAGGGTACGTAGACAACACTCTTCCCCTCTCATTGCTATGCATCACCATGATCTTGCGTGTGTGTCGGAAATTTTTGAAATTATTGCATTCCCCAATAGTGGCATCCGAGCCAGGTTTATGCATAGATATTATATGCACGAGTAGAACACAAGGGAGTTGTGGGCGTGGGTATATTCATATTGCTTCCCGTCACTAGTTGATTCTTGATTCAGCGGCATTGTTGGATGAAGCGGCCCAGACCGACATTACGCGTACGCTTATGCGAGACTGGTTCTACCGACGTGTTTCGCATACAGGTGGCTAGTGGGTGTCTGTTTCCCAGCTTTAGTTGAATCAGATTCAATGAACAGGGTTATTTCTGAAGATCAAAAGGCAATCACTATACCGCGTTGTGGTTTGTGATGCGTAGGTAAGAACGGTTCCTTCTTAGCCCGTAGCAGCCACGTAAAACTTGCAACAACAAAGTAGAGGACTTCTAACTTGTTTTTGCAGGGCATGTTCTGATGTGATCTGGTCAAGACATGATGCTAAATTTTATTGTATGAGATGATCATATTTGTAACACAGTTATCGACAACTGGCAGGAGCCATATGGTTGTCGCTTTATTGTATGAAATGCAATCGCCATGTAATTACTTTACTTTATTGCTAAGTGGTAGCGATAGTCATTGAAGCAATAGTTGGCGAGATGACAACGATGCTTTGATGGAGATCAAGGTGTCAAGCCGGTGACGATGGTGATCATGACGGTGCTTTGGAGATGGAGATCAAAGGCAGAAGATTTTGATAACCATATCATATCACATATATTGACTGCATGTGATGCTTATCCTTTATGCATATTATTTTGCTTAGTTCGGCGGTAGCATTATAAGATGATCTCTCACTAAATTTCAAGGTATAAGTGTTCTCCCTGAGTATGCATAGTTGTGATAGTTCGTCGTGCCGAGACACCACCTGATGATCGGGTGCGATAAGCTCTACATTCACATACAACGGGTGCAAGCCAGTTTTGCACACGTGGAATACTCGGGTTAAACATGACGAGCCTAGCATATGCAGATATGGCCTCAGAACACTAGAGACCAAAAGGTCGAGCGTGAATCATATAGTAGATATGATCAACATAGTGATGTTCACCATTGAAAACTACTCCATCTCACGTGATGATCGGACATGGTTTAGTTGATTTGGAACACGTGGTCGTTTAGATTACTAGAGGGATGTCTATCTAAGTGGGAGTTCTTAAGTAATATGATTAATTGAACTTTAATTTATCATGAACTTAGTCCTGGTAGTATTTGCATGTCTATGTTGTAGATCAATAGTTTGCGATGTAGCTTCGATATGTTCCCAGAGAAAAATAAGTTGAAAGATTTTAGTAGCCATGATGCGGACTAGCTCCGTTATCTGAGGATTATCCTCAATTTTGCACAGAAGTATTATGTCCTTGATGCACCACTAGGTGACAGAACTGTTGCAGGAGCAGATGCAGACGTTATGAACGTTTGACAAGCTCGGTATGATGACTACTTGATAGTTTAGTGCACCATGCTTTACGGCTTAGAACCGGGGCTTCAAAAATGTTTTGAACGACATGTAGCATATGAGATGTTCCAAGAGTTGAAATTGGCATTTCATGCTCATGCCCGTGTCGAGAGGTATGAGACCTCTGGCAGTACTTTGCCTACAAGATGGAGGAGAATAGCTCAACCAGTAAGCACGTGCTCAGAATGTCTGAGTACTACACTCACTTGAATCAAGTGGGAGTTAATCTTCCCGATAAGATAGTGATTGACAGAGTTCTCTAGTCACTATCACCAAGTTACTAGAACTTCAGGATGAACTATAATATGCAAGGGATAACGGAAATGATTCCCAAGCTTTTCGCGATGCTAAAAATCGGCGAAGGTAGAAATCAAGAGAAACATCAAGTGTTGATGATTAACAAGACCACTGGTTTCAAGTAAAAGGGCAAGGGAAAGAAATGGAACTTCAAAGAAGAAAGGCAAGCAAGTTGCCACTCCCATGAAGAAACTCAAAGCTAGACCCAAGCCTGGAACTGAGTGCTTCTACTTCAAAGGAAATGGTCACTGGAAGTGGAACTGCCCTAGATACTTGGCGGATAAGAAGGATGGCAAATTGAACAAAAGTATATATTTGATATACATGTTATTGATGTGTACTTTACTAGTGTTTATAACAACACCTTAGTATTTGATACTGGTTCAGTTACTAAGAGTAGTAACTCGAAACGGGAGTTGCAAAATAAACAGAGACTAGTTAAGGGTGAGGTGATGATGTTAGTTGGAAGTGATTCCAAGGTTGATAAGATCACCATCGCACACTCCCTTTACATTCGGGATTAGTGTTGAACCTAAAATAAATGTTATTTGGTGTTTGCGTAAACCATAATATGATTGGATTATGTTTATTGCAATACGGTTATTCATTTAAGTCAAGGATAATTGTTATTCTGTTTACATGAATAAAACCTTTTGAGGTCATACACCCAAGGTGAATGGTTTATTGAATCTCGATCATAGTAATACACATATTCATAATATTGAAGCCAAGAGATGCAAAGTTAATAATGATAGTGCAACTTATTTGTGGCACTGCCGTTTAGGTCATATTGGTGTAGAGCACATGAAGAAACTCCATGCTGATGGGCTTTTGGAATCACTTGATGCTTGCGAACCATGCCTCATGGGCAAGATGACTAAGACTCTGTTCTCCAGAACAATGGAGCGAGCAATTGACTTATTGGATATAATACATACTGTTGTATGCGGTCCGATGAGTGTTGAGGCTCGCGGCGGGTGTCAGTGTCAAAATAGGCGGATCTCGGGTAGGGGGGCCCGAACTTGCGTCTTGGATCGATGGTAACAGGAGACGGGGGACACAATGTTTACCCAGATTCAGGCCCTCTCTATGGAGGTAAAACCCTATGTCCTGCTTGATTGATATTGACGAATATGAGTGTTACAGGAGTGGATCTACCACGAGATCGTAATGGCTAAACCCTAGAAGTCTAGCCTATGTGGATATGGTAATGAGTATATGTGATGTCCTTGCCGGACTATCCCCTTCGGTTTATATAGGCACCGAGGGGATCTAGGGTTTACATGGAGTCGGTTACATGATAAGGAATTTTCGGTCGCCAAGCTTGCCTTCCACGCCAAGTAGAGTCCAATCCGCACACGGTGCATTCCTTGGCCTTCATGTATTCATAGACCATGAGTCCGGCCCAAAGGATAATAGGCCGGACGCCCGAGGACCCCTTAGTCTAGGACTCCCTGAGTAGCCCCTGAACCTAGCTTCAATGACGAGGAGTCCGGCGCGCAGATTTGTGTTCGGCATTGCAAGGCGGGTTCCCATCTTTCCGAACTTCAAGATAGTATTCGTATGCGATGATTGTATCCGGACCTGTCACACACACCATATATAATCGCAGAGAGAATATATATTCTTACACGAGTCTAATCCGCTGACAACTTTTACAACATGACATCGTGTTTGTCCGGTCGTAATTTCGAACCGTTTTTCGTCTACCCCTCCACGTTGCGAGACGCGGTTGTCATTGGCACGTCTTGGCTAAGCAAAGATCGTGCCCCCTTATTACAGGATTCTCATCAATACGGGTGTGGGTAACCCAACCGTGCCGTTTTGCACGGCTCTCGGGAATAGGCGAGTTCATGGCGAGTGGGGAGGCGCTCGATATTCACTGTCTTTATAAGGGGATAAGGACACTCTTCCTTTACCCACATCCTTCTTCATCTCCAGACCCTCTGTCCTTGAGCTCTAGCGCCCAAGCTTTCGGCTTTTCCTTGTTCGAGAAGACATTCCAATCATGTCCGGATCCGGGGCTGGAGGCAAGTGGATGGCCTCCTCCATTAAGGAGAAGAACATCACGGAGCTCCGGGAGGCCAGCTATCTAGCCAAGGAGATTGCTCACCGACTCCTGGAAAAAGGGCAGATCGTCCCTACCCCCGATCCCCATGAGAGGGTTGTGTTTCTCACACATTTCGTCTGTGGGCTGGGATTCCCTCTTCATCCATTTGTCCGTGGATTGATGTTTTACTATGGGTTGGATTTCCACGATCTGGCCCCCAACTTTATCCTCAATATCTCCGCATTCATAGTTGTGTGCGAAGCCTTTCTCCGCATCCCACCTCACTTTGTCCTATGGCTGAAGTCTTTTAATGTAAAGCCAAAGGTGGTGCACGGCCAACAGGCTGAGTGCGGAGGTGCCATGGTGGGTAGGATGCCCAATACCACTTGGCTCGAAGGCTCCTTCATAGATACGGTGAAGGGACGGCAATCGGGGTGGTTCTATATCACCGAGCCACACGACGCCAACTAGGCGGCGGCTCCCAAATTCCGATCCGGAGTCCCGACGCGGCTTACCTCCTGGCAGGAGAAGGGCCTGCCTGGGGATCTCTGGAAGAGATCATGGGGCTCCAAACGTGCCTCCAGAATATGATAACCCAGAAGATCAAGCTAGTTGATGTGATCCAGGTCATGTTTGTATGCCGGATCCTTCCAAGTCAGCGCCGGACCTGTTATTTGTGGGAGTTCAATCCTGCCGAGCACCAGACGCTACTAAGGCTCTTCGGCACGACGCACGAAGATATCTGGAAGGTGCTCTTCAAGGGCAGTGAGACGCCGCCACCCTTGACCAAAGATTGCGGGCTCAACTTTAAGTGTCAGGCCAATTCGGTAAGCCATCAAGGTGTAGTCTTTAAGGACACATTTTCGAGGGAGGATACTAAGCCTTCTTGTCAATTTCTTTTTCAGGCCTGGGTCGATCTAGTGGGACGGATTAATAGTCCAGCTCCGCTGCCCGAAGATGAAGAAACCCCACTTCTTACCAAGATGCTATTTCCAACGCCTTACGACGTGCCAGAGAAGAAGGTCAAAACCACGGTCAAGGGGACCAGGCGTGGGCTTTGCGGAAGGAGCACCTTGGTCGTCTCGTCTGACAACGAGACAGACCCCTCAGCCGCCGAAGACGACGACGAGGAGGGAGGTGACTCCCCCCCTGCGAGAGGAAAGGAGAAAAGGGAGGCCTCCCCGAGTTTGGAGACGGAGGCGCCCAAGAGGGGGAGATGCTCCTTTGCGGATAACTCCGTGTGGGATGTTGACAGCAGTCCGGAGCGACCTCGTCGGACCAAGCCTCGAGCCGCCTCGTGAGTACCAGAATCAAAAACATCCGGCCTTCTCGGTTTGCAATATTGAAGCATATTAAACCTTGTCGTTGCAGTCCGGCACGCGACGGCTCCCCACGATCCTCGACAGAGGATTCGCTGGACTCAAAGGAGATGGCTAGCATGTCACCGCCGCCTGCTCATTCCATCTCACCCAAGGGTGACAACGAGGTGGCGTCCAAAAAGACTTTCCCATGCCGGGGGAGATTCCGGAGACCATCGGGGTGACGCCCCAGGATGGCTCCTCGGCCGCCGGACATACGGGGGAAAAATGTGATGGGGCCCGAGTTCCCTTCGGGCCTCAGCCGGATACAATTTCGGAGATCTACAAGGCTCTGGGGTCCAGCGAACGGCATTCCCCCAAGGAGGGAATGTGCCTGTTCCACGGGTGACCTCTGTCCAACCAGAGGCACCGGATAATCTGTTGGAGGCGCTACAAGGCGCCTCTATCATGGATGAGCATCATGTTCTTATGGACACGGTAATAGACAAGGTTCGGTTTGTCAAAAGCAAACTAACCGAAGCCTGCACCGGCCTTCTAACGGGCTTTGAGGTGAGTAATGTGATTGTAGGAAAAATATCGCTGTATAGACAGTAGCCCCTGATGCTCTGTTTGGTGTTCAGGAGGAAAAGCCAAACAAAGGATCGAGAATAAATATCGCAGGAGTCTAACATGAGTTGTCTATGTGAATAAGCAGGTTGTCAGGACCCCGATTCTAAGTCACACCGATCTAGCCTGTAACACCTCATATCACTTTGCGGCCTCACGCACGGTATTCCCACGGGTGTCGCCTTACCATGGCCCGGGACCGTTTGCGCCTTTTGGCTCACGTATATGATAGTGTCGCTAGCATCCATATGACAGAGAACCCGGGCCGACATGACTAGTCGTGAACCCAAAGTGGCACTAACTTACAGGGACAGGCATACATGAATCAACATCGAGCATGTCGGTCAACAGCGTGTGAATCCGGGCTGTAGCACTGGGCTAACAGGACTCCGGGAACCCGGGCTGTAGCAGGCTAGGCAGGACTCCGGATGTCACCACGTGACATTTCCCCGAAGGGACAGACATAGGAACGAAGTGAATCACATGTCGGCCAGTCAAGTGCTCCGGAGGAGTAGTGCTGGGCTAGCAGGACTCCGGTGAACCGGGCTGTAGCGGACTACTATGGCTCATGGAAGCACAAGACTACATTTCCCCATAAGAGAAGCTACCGAGGATAAGCAACTAGGTTGTCAGATCCCACACATACCAAGCATTTCAATCATACACACAATATGCTCGATATGTGTAAACACAACATGGCACCACAACATAACTCTACGACTCAAGTATTATACATTAGGCTCCGAGGAGCGAGATATTACAAACATGGGTCTCATGACCCAACATTCAGAGGATACAATCAAATCACATGCGGAAGATTAACTTGTCTGAGTACAGACAACTAAAAATGAAGAAGGCTGAGGAGCCTGACTATCTACCAGACCCTCCCAAGGGTACAAGATCGTAGCTGAAGTAACAAGCTAAACGTCTAAGTCCACGTGGAACTACTAGCGAGACTGAAGTCTCTCTACAAAACATAAAATAAGCAAACGTGAGTACAAATGTACCCAACAAGACTTACATCAGAACTAACTACATATCCATCATATCAATAAAGAGGGTGGTGGAGTTTAACTGCAGCAATCCAGCTTTGACTCAATGGCTAACCTGAACTACGACTGCAAGTAACTCTTTTGAGGTGGCACACACGAGTCCATAAATTCACCATACCAATACACCACTATGGATCCGCTCCCGTCACCCTACGAGAACGCGATCCATAGCACTCATGCTTATCTCGCGAGTTTTAGAGTATCCACTTTCACTTGTCTATGAACTATGCAAGGGGTCCAAGTTTCCATATCCAAGGAATCCGACTATTCGAATAGATAATGATAACCCTGCGGGGTGTACTTCTTCACACACGCTCTCGCCACTTATCGCCCTGTACACGTCATGTACCTCGGCAACCTTCAAGCGGAAGCCGGGCGAGGGAGTCGGCCACGACCTGACTAACCAACAAGTCTCTAGTCCAGGTTTATCGCCTATTCGGGTTCCATACGGAAGGAGATCCGGCCGGGGTGTCGCTCACGGCCCCAAACGATGTGAGCAGGGTTCCCAAGCCCACCATCTGAGTGCCACTTGGTACACCGTGCCACTGTGCCTAGTCTGTCCCAAGCCCACCTGTACCGGGTGCCACTTGGAAACTACTAACACTACCTACAAACACCAGAAACTAGTTGCAACTCCTGGACAGAGATCGAGTTGATTAATAAGCCGAGAGGGGCCGAGTTACCGGAACCCAATGTGTGGTAGTAACTGTTCATGGATCACAAACACAGAACTCAGTTCCTGAGAACGGCTGCAATGAGACAACCCACCATGTACTCCTACATGGCCTCTCACCGCTACCTTTACCAAATCATGTTCACACACTTAGCTCTCAACGGTAGGACATGTTCACCACGTTCCAATTCATTCCCGATGAATCAGACCTGACGCAACTCTAAGCAGTAGCAGGCATGACAACAAGCATGAATGAGTAGGCACATCAGGGCTCAAACAATTCCTACTCATGCTAGTGGGTTTCATCTATTTACTGTGGCAATGACAGGTCATGCAGAGGAAAGGGGTTCAGCTACCGAAGCATGTAACAATTGAAATGGTGTTGTCCTAATACAGTAAAAGAGAGCAGGAGCGAGAGAGTGGGATTGTATCGAAATGAACAAGGGGGTTTTGCTTGCCTGGCACTTCTGAAGATAGTATAGCTCTTCATCGGTGTCATCGATCTCATCGTCGGAACCACGTTTACTAAGGGGGAACAAATTCCGGCAACTGAGAAAGAACTCAATCAACACATGATGATATGCAACAATATGATGCATGCCATGACATGGCAATATGAATGTGTTTTGGGCTAATGCAAGCTAGAACATATTGAAATGAGTCCATTTGAACCAAAGATTCAAATGCAAACCCAATTTATGAAGTCATATTAGTCCATTAACTTGTTTCACCTAAACAGCAAGGTTAAAGTGTTCTAACATGCATGAAACTAGCATAGATGGAAAGATTGGATTTTTCTGATCATTTTTCATATATAAATCATTTCATTTGGAGTTACGGTTGATTTTATATGAATTCTAGAAGTTTATACTATTTTCTGGAATTTCCTGAGTAAGAATAAATCCAGAAAAACCTATTACCGCGTCAGCATTGCGTCATGCTGACCTCAGCAGGTCAACAGACCCGGTCCAGGTCAAACCTAACCAGTGGGACCCACTGGTCAGTGTCACAGTGCTGCCCAGGGTCAATGACAGGTGGGTCCAGTCAACGACCACGTCAGCAAAGTCAACCTGATGTGTGGGCCCAGTGGATTTGTCTGATTATAAAATTAGTGGGCGCTGGGGCCCATCTGTCAGCGTCTGTGGGTGATCTAGCTGGCGGTGGTTAGCGCTAATTACGCGGCCACGTCGGCTTTGCCGGAATTCGGCCATCAGCGACCAAAACGATGGCGGTGCGGCTCAGGATTGCGCTACGGCAGTGGTTTGGCGCGCTGGGGGCACTAGGGAGGAGCTCTTGCTCGTCTGCATCCAAGGAGCCAAGTGGGAGGGGCTGGGGTGGAACAAGCTCGCCGGAGTCGAGCTCATGGCGGCGGCTGGCGTTCGGGAGCGGTCGAGTACGGTGCTAGAGGGCATGGGAGGGGAAGCTACTGGTGGCTGCAGGTCCGTGGAGGTGCGTCGAGCACGCTGGTGTGCTCGGATACGGGCTGCAGTGCGCATGGCCTCGTCTGCACCATCGCCGGCGGCAAAGAGCTCACGGCTTCGGTGGAAACGGCGGCTGGAGGGTGAATTAGGCGACGGGGTAAGGGGAAAACGGTGCAGAGGCTCACCGCAGTTCTTCTGGTGCTGCTGGAGAGGCAAGGGAGACACGGGGTCCGGCGAAACGTCGGCGGGGATCTCCGGCACCCGAGGACGGAGACGGCGGCATTGGCGAGGCTCCGGAGCGTTCGGCATTGCGTAGCTCAGCGAGGAGGTCGAGGACGACGCGGCGGAGCTTCTAGGCTCAGCGGCAGGGCGAGGGGTGGTTGGTGGCCTTGGGTACGGCGAACGACGGCGATGGTGGTGAGAGGGAGAAAGAGCAGAGGAGGGGGATGAGCTCGAGAGAGAGTGAGAGGGGGTCAGCGGGATCATGAAGACACGGGGTAAATCGTCCACGCGTCCAGGGGCTCGTCGGCAAGCAGGAGGTGGCGCGGAGCGCGTGGGCGCGCACGGCGGCCACACGCCCTCCTGCCCACTGGCAGGAGGTTGAAGACGGTGGAGGGCCTGGTGGGCTGGGCCTCAGCTACAGTGCTGGGCCACGAGGTGGGTTGCATGGGTGAGTTCACTGCCTCTCCCTGTTTTGCTATTTAAGTTTCTGTTTTCTATTTTTTTCCTCTGTTTTGATTTAGTTTTAAAACTAAACCATTTTTTTGATTCTGGAAATTATCATTTGGCTAGATATAATATATTCAGAGCCACTCACCATTTTCCAGAATTATTGGATCATATTAAATATATAGCAAATATGAATCCAATGCAAATAATTATTGGATTAACTCAAATGGCCAAAAATAAATATTTCTGTCTCCCAAAATTATTGGTTTGAATTTTACCTCTTGCCAATATTTTTACAGAATAACAGGAACATTTCCTTGGACTCATTTGAAAAGATTTTTAACATTGATTATTTCTGAGGTGATTTCTGAGGGTTTCAACTAACCTCAATTCAAGTTTAAGAATTTATACATGATGCATGGATGCTCTCTTATGCAACTATTGCAAACAATTCTAGGGCTGTGACAACTCACCCCTACTAAACAAGAATCTCATCTCGAGATTCAAGTCGTGAGGTAGGAAGACAGAGCGACACAAGCTAACACAATCTTCACGATCCAGATGTCCTTCTCGAGGATGTTGATTCATTGCTTCATATTGACCTTGACGTCTTTGCTTTCGAGATCTTCATCCAACACGACGATGGCAGAAGGAAACTCTACATGAAACGATTTCCTCGAAGAATGAGCACTCAAGATCAACTCATGGAGTGAGACGTTGAAACATCTCTTGAGTTGGGACACAAAACATACATCAAGACGGATGGATAGTAACGGATGTTGAAGTTCGATTTGGTAGGAAACTATTCCACGCTTAAGAAGATGGCGGATGGGTTCAAAGTAGCGAGGAGATAATTACCACGATTCCATAATGTAGCACCCTAGAGGAGGTGACTCGTAGGATTATTCCCTTAAGTGGAAAAAAGAATTACTTTTGATCCATAGATCATTAAAACTCTTCATACCATCCTGAGGCAATTCTTAATGGAACGTTTGAAGGAGTTCGAAAGAATGACATACTCGGGCTAGGGTGGACAATGCGGACTACCTTGTTGAAGACAACGTAATGGATGATTTTGCTTATCATCGAAGATGGATGGGACCCATGGTAAGCCCACTTTTGAAGATGATCCTGGACAACAATTGCTGGGGTGCAAGCTGGGAATAAAATGCAAATGCTGGGAATGACCCAACCATCATACCTGCCTGAGATTCAGATCTAGTTGGTAACAGGATATCTCAGACAGCATGTCTAGAAAAAGAAAGGTAGCAACACAAATCGGCGGGATGGCGTTGCGAGATTCTCGAGAATGAACTATGATAGCAAGCTCCAAAACATGAGCTGGTTCTGCTATAAACATGTGAACACGCTGTCCTAGACAAGCATGACCACATGGTAGTCTTACAACAAAACACTACCGAGTTCTAGTTGGGAACCATCATCGAGGATATTAGAATCTTGTACATGAACTAGTATTCGCACATCAACTCCTTTTTCTCGAACAAATTAATCAGTGGTTTGGTGTGCTAGGAACACATATGGAGTGGAGGCGGCCAACCTATCAAACCATAGAGCACTTCGCACGTGCATGACTAACCTGGGAAGATTCCAGAGGAGGCAAAAATAAACTCTCTTGAATTCACGGCGACAACTTGCATTGAATGCACATGAATTAGAGGAAGTCACTTCTTTCATCCAAACATATGCTTCATGAGCTAGCATGAAGAAAATTCTTACAAAGTTTCCAACACTAGCTTAATGTTTAACACGAATCATGGGGGAGACAAGATGCTGCTGATGGGCTCAATAGCAACTCATCGGAATTTCCATATCACTGGACTTCCACCATTATGTGAACAATGTGATAGTATTGGTCAGACCAAAAGATGTAATGGTGTATGCTCGAGGAGTCAACCACGAGTAGACAACATTACGAATATCGTTGGTTCTGATTTGATTTGACGATAGCCCACACTCATATCAAAGATTGGATAAGATAATAGCACCGACAACTGATCACGAGGATCAATCGAGGAAGATATCATCTTTCTTCAACGCCCACATGCACAAGGATATCCCTTAGTGATGAACTAAGTCGGACAAGCTATCATCTTCCAACTCTCCAAGTTATTGTTTAGCTTATCAAACTAGTTTAGGGATATCCAACACAGATTCTTGGAGAAGGGGTGGTTTAGAGGAAAACCAACTTGATCACGAACTCAACATAGCGTTCAGGTGACAACCTGGTTATACTCCCGAGAAGATATACGGAAAATCACGAACCACCGATATGTCACTAAGCTCGAGAACAATCTTGCTTTTCATGGCCAGACGATATGATCAAATAAGCAAGGATTTACACTATCCTAACTCATTGATCAGAAAGTGCACCGGAAATAAGGCTAGATAGCACTATCAACCTTAGGGTGATGATTCAATAACCAACACACTAAGAATGAG
The DNA here is from genome assembly GCF_003073215.2 of Triticum urartu. NCBI lineage: Eukaryota > Viridiplantae > Streptophyta > Magnoliopsida > Poales > Poaceae > Triticum > Triticum urartu. The sequence goes on along the minus strand of NC_053023.1, from coordinate 120,136,225 downwards.
GTTATTGTCCATTTAACTACCAAGCAACAGAGTCGATAGGAGTATAGATTTCACACATCACAGTTCACTTGTCGGCATTGCGGTTACAACAACACGGGACCAAGGAATGGATAATGATGGCGAGAAGTATCACTTCGTCAAGAATTCATAAGAGGTGGTGCAAATCTTGTGGCAATCCTGACATAAAGGGGGTAATACTCCGAGGTAGAGCAGAACAAAAGCTGGATTGGCATTTTGATCTGCGGAATACCGCTACTTTGACCAATCCAAGAAATGGATGAGGTGCTGGAGTTTGTTTCTCCTAGTCATTCCAGAATAGAATGGCTGGACGGACCACAAGAATAATAGGCATCGATGAACACGAATGCACAACTATTCCTGACTATCAAGTGATAGAGTAGGGTCGGAATACAGCTGAGGAGGGTCAACTCAAGGAACATATATCTTTCTGAGTTGTGGATGCACAAATTAGTATGTTGAACAAAGCTCAACATATTTCTTCCGGATAACCCATGCAGAAAGGTAGAACTGGCAGATTCACAACATAGAATTGAGAACTCATCAAGAGCACTATGGTTGTGATCTTTCGGTTCAATGAGGAACTTCTGCCATGAATGGTTCATGGTATTTGGAAGAATGATATACCACGGACCTCGAGGACTATCGCAAATGTTACTAATATCCTAAAGGTACGAGCAACACTATCAACATGAAGTAAGTAGGGTGAATCTCGGGTTCAAGAACCCAGGAATAGAAAGCCTACTAACTAAATGGCATCACGGGATGCTTTCGAGAATGATGGCCAGAATCATCACACTGGGAACACAGAACATGGCTAGATTACTAGGTGACTCCCTAAGACACCTAGGGTCATAATAATGGCTCCAACATTTATGTCGATTCAAAAGAGTACCTCAACGCACCGGATAGTGTGGTTAGACTGGCCCAAAAATACATCGAACATAGGAGAAAGGGATTTGCAAATGCATCAGATTGTTCAGAAACCTGGGATGACTCGGACAGCATAACGGCGGTAAATGCTCAAAATGATTTGAGACATCCTGCAAAATGGTGGCATAACCACTCAACATCATAATATCAAGGTTCTGAGATTAACTAATAACACACGGAAGTAGTAGGAACTGAACTGAGGCTTGAACTCAACAATCCTAGGCAACTACAGTTTAGTAACACGTCATCCTGAGAGATAGAAGAGAAGCCTAGTTCCTAATCCCCGTAGAAAAGAAGAGGTTGACTCGGATTAGAAGGGCATAAGGTAAAGGAATAAAAAGAGCCCTGCGTTCCCTTCCACAATCAATTCCCTTACATAACTAAAGCATTTCTAGAGTTAACTTCGACCAGTTTGGCTTGGTAATCCTATAGGCAGTCAGGCTCTGATACCAAAGCTGTCAGGACCTCGATTCTAAGTCACATTGATCTATCCTGTAACACCTCATATCACTTTGCGGCCTCACGCACGGTATTCCCGCGCATGTCGCCTTACCATGACCCGGGACCGTTTGCGCCTTTTGGCTCACGTATATGATAGTGTCGCTAGCATCCATATGACAGAGAACCCAGGCCGACATGACTAGTCGTGAACCCAAAGTGGCACTAACTTACGGGGACAGGCATACATGAATCAACATCGAGCATGTCGGCCAGCAGTGTGTGAATCCGGGCTGTAGCACTGGGCTAACAGGACTCCGGGAACCCGGGCTGTAGCAGGCTAGGCAGGACTCCGGATGTCACCGCGTGACATTTCCCCGAAGGGACAGACACAGGAACGAAGTGAATCACACGCCGGCCAGTCAAGTGCTCTAGAGCAGTAGTGCTGGGCTAGTAGGACTCCGGTGAACCGGGCTGTAGCAGACTACTATGGCTCATGGAAGCACAAGACTACATTTCCCCATAAGAGAGGCTACCGAGGATAAACAACTAGGTTGTCGGATCCCACACATACCAAGCATTTACATCATACACACAATATGCTCAATATGTGTAAACACAACATGGCACCACAACATAACTCTACGACTCAAGTATTATACATTAGGCTCCGAGGAGCGAGATATTACAAACATGGGTCTCATGACCCAACATTCAGAGCATACAAGTCAAAGCACATGCAAAAGCTTAACTTGTCTGAGTACAGACAACTAAAAATGAAGAAGGCTGAGGAGCCCGACTATCTACCAGACCCTCCCAAGGGTACAAGATCGTAGCTGAGGTAACAAGCTAAACGTCGAAGTCCACGTTGAACTACTAGCGAGACTAAAGTCTCTCTGCAAAACATAAAATAAGCAAACGCGAGTACAAATGTACCCAACAAGACTTACATCAGAACTAACTACATATGCATCGGTATCAACAAAGAGGGTGGTGGAGTTTAACTGCAGCAAGCTAGCTTTGACTCAGTGGCTAACCTGAACTATGACTGCAAGTAACTCTTTTGAGGTGGCGCACACAAGTCCACAAATTCACCATACCAATACACAACTATGGATCCGCTCCCGTCTCCCTGCGAGAACGCCATCCATAGCACTCACGCTTATCTTGTGAGTTTTAGAGTATCCACTTTCACTTGTCTATGAACTATGCAAGGGGTCCAAGTTTCCATATCCGAGGAATCCGACTATTCGAATAGATAATGATAACCCTGCAGGGGTGTACTTCTTCACACACGCTCTCGCCACTTATCGCCCTGTACACGTCATGTACCTCGGCAACCTTCAAGTGGAAGACGGGCGAGGGAGTCAGCCACGACCTGACTAACCAACAAGTCTCTAGTCCAGGTTTATCGCCTATTCGGGTTCCATCCACAAGGAGATCCGGCCGGGGTGTCGCTCACGGCCCCAAATGATGTGAGCAGGGTTCCCAAGCCCACCATTCGGGTGCCACTTGGTACACCGTGCCACTGTGCCTAGTCTGTCCCAAGCCCACCTGTACCGGGTGCCACTTGGTAGACTACTAACACTACCTACAAACACCAGAAGCTAGTTGCAACTCCTGGACAGAGATCGAGTTGATCAATAAGCCGAGAGGGGCCGAGTTACCAGAACCCAATGTGTGGTAGTAACTGTTCATGGATCACAAACACAGAAGTCGGTTCCTGAGAACGGCTGCAATGAGACAACCCACCATGTACTCCTACATGGCCTCTCACCGCTACCTTTACCAAATCGTGTTCACACACTTAGCTCTCAACGGTAGGACATGTTCACCACGTTCCAATTCATTCTCGATGAATCAGACCTAACTCAACTCTAAGCAGTAGAAGGCATGACAACAAGCATGAATGAGGAGGCACATCAGGGCTCGAACAATTCCTACTCATGCTAGTGGGTTTAATCTATTTACTGTGGCAATGACAGGTCATGCAGAGGAAAGGGGTTCAGCTACCGCAGCATGTAACAGTTGAAATGGTGTTGTCCTAATGCTGTAAAAGAGAGCAGGAGCGAGAGAGTGGGATTTTATCGGAATGAACAAGGGGGTTTTGCTTGCCTGGCACTTCTGAAGATAGTATAGCTCTTCATCGGTGTCATCGATCTCATCGTCGGAACCACGTTTACTAAGGGGGAACAAATACCGGCAACTGAGAAGAACTCAATCAACACATGATGATATGCAATAATATGATGCATGCTATGACATGGCATTATGAATGTATTTTGGGCTAATGCAAGCTAGAACATATTGAAATGAGTCCATTTGAACCAAAGATTCAAATGCAAACCCATTTTATGAAGTCATATTAGTGCATTAACTTGTTTCACCTAAACACCAAGGTTAAAGTGTTCTAACATGCATGAAACTAGTACAGATGGAAAGATTGGATTTTTCTGATCATTTTCATATATAAATTATTTCATTTGGAGTTACGGTTGATTTTATATGAATTCTAGAAGTTTATACTATTTTCTGGAATTTCCTGAGTAAGAATAAATCTAGAAAAACCTATTACTGTGTCAGCATTGCGTCATGCTGACCTCAACAGGTCAACAGACCAGGTCCAGGTCAAACCTGACCAGTGGGACCCACTGGTCAGTGTCACAGTGCTGCGCAGGGTCAATGACAGGTGGGTGCAGTCAACGACCACGTCAGCAAAGTCAACCTGACGTGTGGGCCCAGTGGATTTGTCTAATTAAAAAATTAGTGGGTGCTGGGGCCCATCTGTCAGCTTCTGTGGGTGATCTAGCTGGCGGTGGTTAGCGCTAATTACGCGGCCACGTCGGCTTCGCCGGAATTCGGCCAGCGGCGACCAAAACGACGGCGGCGCGGCTCGGGATTGTGCTACGACAGTGGTTTGGCGCGCTGGGGGCACTAGGGAGGAGCTCTTGCTCGTTCGCATCCAAGGAGCCAAGTGGGAGGGGCTGGGGTGGAACGAGCTCGCCGGAGTCGAGCTCGTGGCGGCGGCTGGCATTCGGGAGCGGTCGAGTACGGTGCTAGAGGGCATGGGAGGGGAAGCTACTGGTGGCTGCAGGTCCATGGAGGCGCGTCGAGCACGTTGGTGTGCTCGGATACGGGCTGCAGTGTGCATGGCCTCGTCTGCACCATCGCCGGCGGCGAAGAGCTCACGGCTTCGGTGGAAACGGTGGCTGGAGGGTGAATTAGGCGACGGGGTATGGGGAAAACGGTGCAGAGGCTCATCGCGGTTCTTCTGGTGCTACTGGAGAGGCAAGGGAGACACGGGGTCCGGCGAAACATCGGCAGGGATCTCCGGCACCCGAGGACGGAGACGGCGGCGTTGGCGAGGCTCCGGAGCGTTTGGCGTTGCGTAGCTCAGCGAGGAGGTCGAGGACGACGCGGCGGAGCTTCTAGGCTCAGCGGCAGGGCGAGGGGTGGTCGGTGGCCTTGGGTACGGCGAACGACGGCGATGGTGGTGAGAGGGAGAAAGAGCAGAGGAGGGGGATGAGCTCAAGAGAGAGTGAGAGGAGGTCAGCGGGATCGTGAAGACACGGGGAAAATCGTCCACGCGTCCAGGGGCTCGTCAGCAAGCAGGAGGTGGCGCGGAGCGCGTGGGCGCGCACGGCGGCCACATGCCCTCCTGCCCACTGGTAGGAGGTTGAAGACGGTGGAGGGCCTGGTGGGCTGGGCCTCAGCTACAGTGCTGGGCCACGAGGTGGGTTGCACGGGTGAGTTCACTGCCTCTCTCTGTTTTGCTATTTAAGTTTCTGTTTTCTATTTTTTTCCTCTGTTTTGATTTAGTTTGATTCTGGAAATTATCATTTGGCTAGATATAATATATTCAGAGCCACTCACCATTTTCCAGAATTATTGGATCATATTAAATATATAGCAAATATGAATCCAATGCAAATAATTATTGGATTAACTCAAATGGCCAAAAATAAATATTTCTGTCTCCTAAAAATATTGGTTTGAATTTTACCTCTTGCCAATATTTTTACAGAATAACAGGAACATTTCCTTGGACTCATTTGAAAAGATTTTTAACGTTGATTATTTATGAGGTGATTTCTGAGGGTTTCAACTAACCTCAATTCAAGTTTCAGAATTTAGACATGATGCATGGATGCTCTCTTATGCAACTATTGCAAACAATTCTAGGGCTGTGACACAGGTATCGCTGCAGGTTGCCACTACTCATGCTGCGGAAGTGTCCGGACTAAAGCGGAAGCTGGAGCGGGCCGAGGACGAACTCGGCCTCGTGAAGAAGCAGCTGGAAGATAGCTAAGGTATGCAGTAACCTATGGGTATATTTTGAAAAAATGAGCAGTCCAGCCGGACTAAAGTGTCATAAACCTTATTAGTGGCCACGACCGAGGTGGCGGCACTTAAGAAGGCGTTAGCCGAGGCCGAGGACAAAGCGGCCACGGAACGCGCCGCACGCGAGAAGCATGAGGCTCAGGTTGCCGAGGCGCAGCAACAGCTCCAGGGCGTGATCGAGAGATTTGATTCCTTGGAGCGCGATTGTAAGGCGCAGGAGTTCGAACTGGCGGAGACCCGCCGGAGTGCATATGATGCACGAGCTGAAGCCCAGGACGCTCTCCAGGAGATTCAGGCGGCTAAGAAGATTACGACGAGTAAATCTATTGCTCTGCATAGCAAGTGTGTGTTAGAAACGTTCCTTGTACTTGTCCGAATTCGGGTTATCCAGGGGCGTTTACGGATCTTCCGCGCAGTATTTTGGATGCTGCTGAGTATTACAGAGCCGAAGAAGGAATGTCTACGGGGAAGCTATTCTGGTCCCAGTATCTTGGACCTGAACAACCGTTGCCCTTCATTGACCAACTAAAGCAGTTGGTCGAGCTGCACAAGTCGGCGGAGCTAGCCATGAAGGACTTGATAGTCCGGCTGGGGCCTGCCGAGCCTGTACCTAGTAGCTATTTCGGACTTGTAAAGCGGCTTGTTAACGCCTGTCCGCGGCTTGAAACCGTGAAGCGGTCGGTCTGCATCGAAGTTGTGCGTATGGCCTTTTCCCGCGTCAAGACGCATTGGGCAAAGCTGGATGCCAAGAAGCTAATGACCGAGGGACCGCCGGAGGGCAAGGAGCATCGTCGACCCGAGCTCTATTTTGATGGCGTCTTGGAGGGGTCCCGCCTTGTGGCGGAACAATGTTCGAAGGATATCATTTTCCCATGAGAACATTTGTATTATAATGTCCTGTAATATGGAGCGGTGATGTTATGTATTATAATGCTTATGATTTACATTTTACCTCCTGTGAGGCCGTTTATGAAATATGAGGGTTGACCAGTTGTCGCCTTATGCCCCCACATAGATAGTACAGGGGTGTTCGGGATAAATCTAAACAATCTTTACTCCACATTCTGGTCCTTAAAGGAGGTGTTTAGCGCAATGAACAAGGCAATCAGACTATGCGGCCTTTACTGCCCTCACTTAGCCATAGGAGTTTGACAATTAAAAAGTTTGGCGACACCCCTGGTATTCGGAAGGCCGAACTAGGGGCGCTATACATGCCTAATCGGAGGGACCGATTCTTCGCGCGAAGCGGAAAAAATCTCTAACGATTTGGAACCTCTCGAACAGCTGACCGGCTCTCGCCGCATCATGACAATCACTTTTCGGCTTTCTCTACTGAGGTGCTCGTCCGGAAGAACCGGGAGACAATCGCAGTAGTTCTCCCTTTACTACCCTAGCCGATATAGCGGAACATAAGGTAGTAAGCACAGAAGCTGGGCAACCCAACTATTGACCAAAGGCATGATTCGGAGCCGATGCATATAACGCTATAAGTTCGGGGTGCCGAACTATACTATAAAAGTGTTCAGACTTTTTATTGCCGTAGTGTTGGGTGTAATGAAGCCCCTGGCACAGTAATACGTACCATAGTGTACGTGTGCAATAAGTAATATTTACAAAGGTGAGAAAACAAGAAAATTAGGTAATAAGCTAACGCCATCATTCATTCACCATTGTGATGTAATTGGTACGTCGAGGCGTACTTTGTGCAAATAATGCGATAAGCAAGTAAAGTTATTTATCATGCCGTAACCAAGGGCGAGCTGCGTGAGGGTATGTAAAACAAGTATGGTGATCGTTAATAGAGACCACCTGGGGGTTCCTTTGTATGCCAGAGCTCCTTACCTCCTTGGTGTGTTCTGCAAACGAGTCGTCCGTATAGACCTCGAAAAGAGAAAAAACCCATAATAAAAAGCAAAAGTAAAGGCGTGTGAATCCCGGTATCGGTCGAGCCATACAGTGGATTGTGGATGAGTTATGCCTCCATCGATTCCCATGGTGTTTTGAGTGCATGGTTTATGTACGCGTGGTATTAGTGCCATTGCCTCATCGGGGCTGGGACGGAGGTCATATTGCTAATTCAGCTCTTGTCGAGCCGAGCTGTCCTGCTGCAGTGTGGTCCGGACCCTCTTGATGATGTCCAGGGGATCGGCAGCTGGATTATAATGCTGATTGAGAAGGCCGCTTTGTACCTCTACTGCTAGAGCGGTAGTGTGCTCCTCTGTACGGTGGGAGCATTCCGTGTTTCCATTTACTGTGATGATGCCACGTGGGGTGGGTATCTTTAGCTTGAGATAAGCGTAATGTGGTACCGCATTGAATCTAGCGAATGCGGTTCGTTCGAGCAGGGAGTGATAGCCGCTGCGAAATGGGACGATATCGAAGATTAGTTCTTCGCTTCGGAAGTTATCCGGGGAACCGAAGACCACCTCCAGCGTGATCGAGCCCATACAACATGCCTCTATGCCTGGTATGACTCCTTTAAAGGTAGTTATCATGGGTTTGATTCGTGAGGGATTAATGCCCATCTTGCGTACTGTATCCTGATAGAGCAGGTTGAGGCTGCTACCACTGTCCATTAGGACTCGTGTCATGTGAAATCCGTTGATGATTGGGTCGAATACCAATGCGGCCGAACCGCCATGAAGGATGCTAGTTGGATGATCACGACGATCAAAGGTGATCGGGACTGATGACCATGGGTTAAATTTTGGGGAGACTGTCTCTACCGCATAAATGTCCCTGAGTGCGCGCTTGCGCTCCCTTTTGGGGATGTGTGTGGCGTATATCATGTTCACCATTTTGACTTGAGGCGGGAATTTCTTCTGCCCCCCCAGTGTTCGGCTGCCGGGGCTCCTCGTCTTCGTCCTCGCTTTGCGATTCCCCTTCCTTGTTTACGCTATTTACCTTGCTGGCTTGCTTAAAGACCCGGCAACCTCTATTAGTATGGTTGGCCGGTTTGTCTGGGGTGCCATGTATCTGTCACGGACGGTCGAGTATGCGGTCCAAGCTGGATGGTCCTCCGTCGTTCCTTTTATAGGGATTCTTTCGCTAGCCGGACTTGGAGCCACTGAATCCGGCATGAATGGTAGTGTCATCGGTGTTATCGCCATTGCTTCGGTGTTTGTGTCTGTTGCGCCAGAGCTTGCCGGTGCTGTTTTTGGCCTCGGAGGGGCCTGTCTCGTTGGCTGTGGTGGTACTGCGAGCCAGCCAACTATCCTCTCCAGCACAAAAGTGGGTCATAAGTGCCGTGAGGGCTGCCATGGATCTTGGCTTTTCCTGGCCGAGGTGGCGGGCGAGCCATTCGTCCCGGATGCTATGCTTAAAGGATGCTAGGGCTTCAGCGTTTGGACAATCGACGATCTGGTTCTTTTTGGTTAGGAACCTAGTCTAGAATTTTCTTGCTGATTCTCCAGATTGTTGAACTATGTGGCTTAATTCATCGGCATCGGGTGGCCGGACATATGTACCTTGGAAGTTGTCGAGGAAGGCCTCTTCCAAGTCTTCCCAGCTACCGATGGAGTTCTCTGGTAGACTATTTAGCCAGTGTCGAGCTGGTCCTTTGAGCTTTAACGGGAGGTATTTGATGGCATGGAGGTCATCTCCTCGGGCCATATGTATGTGAACAATGAAATCTTCGACCCATACTGCGGGGTCGGTTTGTTTCGTCGTATGATTCAATATTGACAGGCTTGAACCCTTCGGGGAATTGATGATCCAGCACCTCGTCTGTGAAGCAGAGAGGGTGTGCGGCGCCTCTATAGCGGGCCGTGTCACGGCGTATCTCTAATGACGTCCGTCTGTGATTATCGGCCCGGCTGGGATTAAGTTTGTCACGTCCGAATAGGTAGCTGTCATCCCGAGTATGGGAACGTCCTTGCGATCCGTATATAGATCTGGTGTGTCCTGCTCTATTGTCCAATTTCTGTCGAAGATCGTATGTATGGTCCCGAGCTGGTCTGTCCCTGTTTTTGCGAGGCGGTTGGGTGGGCTGCTGTTCGGTCTGAGTTGCCATTTTATCCCGACCGCGGGGTGCTCGGTCCGCATTGTGCGAAGGAGGTATGGGATGTGTTGCCTCCTCATCGAACCGAGGTAGCAGTCTGCGTTTTGGGTACCTCTTTGCTGGGTGCTTGAGGCCGTATTCCTCAGCTGTCAGGACATCAGTCCATTTGTCGACGAGCAGGTCTTGTTCAGCTTGAAGCTGTTGTTGTTTCTTTTTTAGGCTTTTTGTAGTGGCTATGAGCTGAAGCTTAAAGCGCTCCTGCTCAAGAGGATCCCCAGGCACGATGAAGTCTTTGTTGCCAAGGCTTGTCTCCTCGTCGGAGGGTGGATGGTAACTATCATCCTCCGTTTCATCTTCTATGGCATGTTCGTCAGGGTTGTTTTGCCTGTTGTCATGTTTCTGTTCGAATGTAGCCCTGACAGGGCCTTCATTGTTTTTGGCGTTGCCCGGAGTACTATTTTCTCCGGTGTCAGTGTTGCCGTCCTTTGAGTGGCGGTGCTTAGAGCAGTGTTTGGGCTGTCGGCGCTTGGACTGTGTCTCGGAGGTTTTATTCGTGTCTGGCTCTTCTTTGTCATCGCCTGATCCTTTAGGTGTATCAACCATGTACACGTCGTATGAAGAGGTGGCCGTCCAACGTCCAGTGAATGGCGGGTCTTGGCCTTGCTCCTCATCGACATCATCGTCCATACCGTCGATGTCTTCGGAGCCATAGTCCAGCACGTCGGTTAAATCATCAATGGTGGCTATGAAGTGGGTGGCGGGTGGGGAGCAAAATTCCCAATCATCCGTTTCTAGCTCGATCCGGACATAGTTCGGCTGTGAGTCCTTCTCCAAGGACAAATTCTTTAAATATTTTAGCACGTCGCCCCAAGGTGAGTGCTGGAAAACGTCAGCGGCGCTGAACTCGAAGATCGATAACGATCTAGCTCGGTGTCCGCAGGCGTGCATAGTCCGGAACTTATAGCCAAAGACGAGTCCGGAGTTCCGTGAAGGCGAACATTGCTGGGTGTCGAGTCCATGTGTGGCTCCAATGCCGCGGACTCTGAGGCCTCGGATGGCTCGGTCTTCTTCGGCTCTAAGGTCGTTGCAGCCGCAGGAACTATCTCCTGGGAGTGATCCGATGACGAATTTAAGTCACGTTCATCAGGATGAGGGGGAGCGATCGCCGTGCGCTCAAATCCCTTGAAGATCGAGTCTCCAAAGATATCCGTGACGTAGTTCAAGCTTCTGAATCTGACCTGATGGCCAGGGGCGTAGCTGTCGATCTGCTCCAGATGGCCGAGCGAGTTGGCCCGCAGTACGAAGCCACCGGATACGAAGATCTGTCCGGGAAGGAAGATTCCTCCCTGGACAGCGTCATTATTAACGATTGAAGGGGCCATCGATCCTTTTATCGACGACACAGTGGAACTCTCAATGAAAGCACCAATGTCGGTGTCAAAACGGGCGGATCTCGGGTAGGGGGTGCCAAACTGTGCATCTTGGATCAATGGTAACAGGAGACGGGGGACACAATGTTTACCCAGGTTCGGGCCCTCTCTATGGAGGTAAAACCCTACGTCCTGCTTGATTGATATTGATGAATATGAGTGTTACAAGAGTGGATCTACCACGAGATCGTAATGGCTAAACCCTAGAAGTCTAGCCTATGTGGGTATGGTAATGAGTATATGTGATGTCCTTTCCGGACTATCCCCTTCGGTTTAAATAGGCACCGAGGGGATCTAGGGTTTACATGGAGTCAATTACGTGAGAAGGAATTTTCGGTTGCCAAGCTTGCCTTCCACGCCAAATTGAGTCCAATCCGGACACGGTGCATTCTTCGGCCTTCATGTCTTCACAGCCCATCAATCTGGCCCAAAGGATAATAGGCCGGACGCCCGAGGACCCCTTAGTCCACGACTCCCTCAGCGGGTATCGTTATTTTCTGACATTCACAGATGATTTGAGCAGACAAGGGTATATCTACTTGATGAAATATAAGTCTGAAACATTTGAAAAGTTTAAAGAATTTCAGAGTGAAGTGGAAAATCATCGTAAACAGAAAATAAAGTTTCTACGATTTGATCATGGAGACGAATATTTGACTTACGAGTTTGGTCTTGAACTAAAACAATGTGGAATAGTTTCACAAATTCACACCACCTGGAACACCACAGCATAATGGTGTGTCCGAACGTTGTAATCATACTTTATTGGATACGGTGCGATTTATGATGATTTACCACTATCGTTTTGGGGTTATGCATTAGAGACAGCTGCATTCACGTTAAATAGGGCACCATCTAAATCCGTTGAGATGACACCGTATGAACTATGGTTTGGCAAGAAACCAAAGCTGTCGTTTCTTAAAGTTTTGGGTTGCGATGCTTATGTGAAAAAGTTTCAAACTGATAAGCTCGAACCCAAATCAGAGTAGTGCGTCTTCATAGGATACCCAAAAGAAACTGTTGGGTACACCTTCTATCACAGATCCGAAGGCAAGATATTTTGTTGCTAAGAATGGATCCTTTCTAGAGAAGGAGTTTCTCTCGAAAGAAGTGAGTGAGAGGAAAGTAGAACTTGACGAGGTAATTGTACCTTCTCCCTTATTGGAAATTAGTTCATCACTGAAATCAGTTCCAGTGATTCCTACACCAGTAAGTGAGGAAGCTAATGATGATGATCGTGAAACTTTTGATCAAGTTACTGCCGAACCTCGTATGTCAACCAGAGTAAGATCCGCACCAGAGTGGTACGGTAATCCTGTTCTGGAAGTCATGTTACTTTACCATGACGAACCTACGAACTATGAGGAAGGGATGATGAGCCCAGATTCCGCAAAATGGCTTGAGGCCATGAAATCCGAGATGGGATCCATGTATGAGAACCAAGTATGGACTTTGGTTGACTTGCCCGATGATCGGCAGGCCATAGAGAATAAATGCATCTTCAAGAAGAAGACTGACGCTGACGGTAATGTTACTGTCTACAAAGCTCGACTTGTTGCGAAAGGTTTTTGACAAGTTCAAGGAGTTGACTACGATGAGACCTTGTCACCCATAGCGATGCTTAAGTCCATCCGAATCATGTTAGCAATTGCCGCATTTTATGATTATGAAAATTGGCAAATGGATGTCAAAACTGCATTCCTTAATGGATACCTTAAAGAAGAGTTGTATATGATGCAACTAGAAGGTTTTGTCGATCCAAAAGGTGCTAACAAAGTGTGCAAGCTCCAGCGTTCCATTTATGGACTGGTGCAAGCCTTTGGGAGTGAGAATATACACTTTGATAAAGTGATAAAAGCATATGGTTTTATACAGACTTGCGGTGAAGCCTGTATTTACAAGAAAGTGAGTGGGAGCACTACAACATTTCTAATAAGTATATGTGAATGACATATTGTTGATCGGAAATAATGTAGAATTTTATGGAAAGCATAAAGGAGTGTCTGAAAAGAGTTTTTCAAAGAAAGACCTCGATGAAGCTACTTACATATTGAGCATCAAGATCTATAGAGATAGATCAAGACGCTTGATATATTTTCGATGAGTACATACCTTGACAAGATTTTGAAGTAGTTCAAAATGGAAAAGTCAAAGAAGGAGTTCTTGCCTGTGTTGCAAGGTGTGAAGTTGAGTAAAGACTCAAAACCCGACCAGGCAGAAAATAGAAAGAGAATGAAAAGTCATTCCCTATGCCTTAGTCATAGGTTCTATAAAGTACGCTAAGCTGTGTACCAGACCTATTGTGTACCTCACCATAACTTTGGCAAGAGGGTACAATAGTGATACAGGAGTGGATCACTAGATAGTGGTCGAAAATATCCTTAGTGGAATAATGAAATGTTTCTCGGTTATGGAGGTGATAAAGAGTTCATCATAAAAGTTACGTCGATGCAAGCTTTGACACCGATCTGGATGATTCTAAGTCTCGATCTAGATATATATCGAAAGTGGGAGCAATTAGCTAGAGTAGCTTAGTGCAAAACATTGTAGACATAGAAAAGTTGCAAAATACATACGGCTCTGAATGGGGCAGACCCGTTGACTAAATTTCCCTCACAAGCAAAACATGATCACTCTTTGGGTGTTAATCACATAGCGATGTGAACTAGATTATTGACTCTAGTAAACCCTTTGGGTGTTAGTCACATGGAGATGTGAACTAATCACATAAAGATGTGAACTATTGGTGTTAAATCACATGACGATGTGAACTAGATTATTAACTCTAGTGCAAGTGGGAGACTGAAGGAAATATGCCCTAGAGGCAATAATAAAGTTGTTAAGTATATTTCCTTATATCATGATAAATGTTTATTATTCATGCTAGATTGTATTAGCCGGAAACTTAGTACATGTGTGAATACATAGACAAACAAAGTGCCACTAGTTTGCCTCTACTTGACTAGCTCGTTGAATCAATGATGGTTATGTTTCCTAACCATAGACATGAGTTGTCATTTGATTAATGGGATCACATCATTAGAGAATGATGTGATTGACTTGAACCATCTGTTAGCTTAGCAAGATGATCGTTTAGTTTGTTGCTATTGCTTTCTCCATAACTATACATGTTCCTATGACTATGTGATCATGCAACTCCTGAATATCGGAGGAACACTTTGTGTGCTACCAAACATCACAACATAACTGGGTGATTATAAAGGTGCTCTACAGGTGTCGCCGATGGTGTTTGTTGAGTTGGCATGGATCAAGATTAGGATTTGTCCCTCCAATTGTCGGAGAGGTATCTCTCGGCCCTCTCGGTAATGTACATCACTATAAGCCTTGCAAGCAATGTAGCTAATGAGTTTGTTACGGGATGTAGCATTACGGAATGAGTAAAGAGACTTGTCGGTAACGAGATTGAACTAGGTATTGAGATACCGACGATCGAATCTCGAGCAAGTAACATACCGATGACAAAGGGAACAACGTATATCATTATGCGGTTTGATCGATAAAGATCTTCGTGGAATATGTAGGAACCAATATGAGCATCCAGGTTCTGCTATTGGTTATTGACCGGAGACATGTCTCGGTCATGTCTACATAGTTCTCGAACCCGTAGGGTCCGCACGCTTAACGTTCGGTGACGATCGGTATTATGAGTTTATGTGTTTTGATGTTCCGAAGGTAGTTCGGAGTCCCGTATTGATCACGAACATGACGAGTAGTCTCGAAATGGTCGAGACATAAAGATCGATATATTGGACGCCTATGTTTGGACATTGGAATGGTTCCGAGTGATTCGGGCATTTTTTCGGAGTACCGGGAGGTTACCGGAACCCCCCGGGAGAAGTTATGGGCCTTATGGGCCATAAGCAGGAAGCACACCAGCCCACAAGGGGCTGGTGCGCCCCCCTTGGGCAGGAGGCCGAATTGGAATAGGTTGGGGGGGGGGGGCTTTCCTTCTCTCCTACTCCTCCTTCCCTTCCTCTCCTACTCCAACTAGGGAAGGGGGAATCCTACTCCCGGTGGGAGTAGGACTCCCCTAGGGCGCGCCATAGAGAGGGCCGGCACCTCCCCTCCTCCACTCATTTATATACGTGGGAGGGAGGCGCTGAATGAATACACAAGTTGATTATTGATCTTTTAGCTGTGTGCGGTGCCCCCCTCCACCATAATCCACCTCGGTCATATCACAGCGGTGCTTAGGCGAAGCCCTATTCCGGTAGCAACATCATCACCATCATCACGCCGTAGTGATGACAAAGCTCTCCCTTGACACTTTACTGGATCGTGAGTTCGTGGGACGTCATCGAGCCGAACATGTGCAGATCACGGAGGTGCCGTACCTTCGGTACTAGGATCGGTCGATCATGAAGACGTACGACTACATCAACCGAGTTGTCATAACGCTTCTGCTTACGGTCTACGAGGGTACGCGGACAACACTCTTCCCCTGACGTTGCTATGCATCACCATGATCTTGCATGTGCATAGGAAATTTTTGAAATTACTGTGTTCCCCAACATAAACGGCTGCAAGCCCCCAAAGAGTTCTCGAGTGCTATGCGGGACCCACTAGATGTCATGTCTACTAGACTCATATCTTAGGCCTGACGGTATTGCTTCTGCCTGTTCGCACGCCATGCCGGCGCATGGATGTAACTTCACTTAATTCCCTCAACCGTCGTGCCTCCCACGACCTTCGCCTCCCTCGTGTGGTCGCACCATTTGAGACTTCGACCGGCTATAAATGAGCAATTTTTTGCCTAGTCCGCATGCATGATACTCCCTCTGGTCCTTTTTACTTCCGTCTACCGTTTGCAAAGTTTTTTTTACCAAATTTATACTAAAAATATCAAGATCTAAAATACTGATTATAATGAGTATAAAAACTAAATTTTATAATGAGTATAAAAATATTGATTTGACATTGTGAATGTTGATGTACATTTTTCTGTAAGTTTGGTCAAAGTAGAGGTACATTGACTTCACACAAAACTTAAATGCACAATGCAGACTAGTTCCTCCGTCCAGGTGCGTGCCATGTCCTATCTAGTCATCACAACAAGGTTAACTATTAGAATACCACTACCTCCCTTCTACTCTTACCAAGATAGAGGTGGTGGAATAGTTTTTGTAGAGGTTTCTAGAGTCTGGACTCCATCTTCAGGAACCTTCGCCGCCGCCGGCAAGAATGCAAGGAGATGAACCAAAAAGGAAATGAGGCTGTAATGAGTAGTTCCGTATTTTATACAGTGGTAGAGGTGGGTAAGTATCTTCTATACATTACCTCCGGTGGCAAGGCCATGTCTCTATGCACACACATCTCAGCCGTTGGTTCCAAGTAGATCGAATGGCTCACATTGTCCAGAGGCAAACATACCATCACCACCAACTGAGATTTTTATAGGAGTGGTCATGCATGCATCTGGTGTAATTAATGCATCAGTTTACACAATTTTTTGAGAAAAACGAGAGTACTAATTAAGTACGTTTGCAAACTACGGAATTAATTCCACCATTCATCATCTTCCTTGGTTGAAGAGATTTTCAAATTAAGCCCTATAAACCGGAAAGGAGGGAGTATCACATTACCACCACTATGGCCAACCTTAATCATCGCATGCAATAATTTAGTGCACCTTGAAATTGGAACGCATGCTTGACTCTCCTTCTCCCTCCAGCAGTCCCACCACTCCACCCCGTGTGGAATAAATCTACATGCATGACTCTCCTCCCCCGCGCTCGTCCAATCTGTTGTGACCAGCAATATTTCCACCCCTTCCCTCACCTGTAATTTACTCCAACAAATATGCCCACGTAGCTGCTTCAGTTACTTAACCGTAGGTGCATTGGGTCACTAACATGTGGGCCCAACAGGCATCTGGCCCACATGTTAGTGACTCAACTGGACCTGCAGTTCAGACAGTGAAGCTCAGTCCCTATATTACGTAGGTGTGCCATTGCTCACTGATACGTCTTCAACGTATCTATAATTTTTGATTGTTCCATGCTATTATATTATCAACCTTGGATGTTTTATATGCATTTATATGCTATTATATATGCTTTTTGGGACTAACCTGTTAACCTAGAGCCGAGTGCCAGTTTCCGTTTTTTCCTTGTTTTTGAGTATCACAGAAAAGGAAAACCAAACGGAGTCCAATTGACCTGAAACTTGACGGAGCTTATTTTTGGACCAGAAGAAGCCAACGGAGCATCGGAGATGGACCAGAAGAGTCCAGGGCTACCCACGAGGGTGGGGGCGCCCACCCCCTGGGCGCGCCCCTGCCTCCTGGACAGCCCGGAGACCCCCCTGCCTTGTTCCTGACTCCAACACCTCTTATATAACCCAAAACTTCCAGAAGGAAACCTAGATCGGGAGTTCCGCCGCCAGAAGCCTCCGTAGCCACCGAAAACCAATCTAGACCCGTTCCGGCACCCTACCGGAGGGGGGGGGGAATCCCTCACCGGTGGCCATCTTCATCATCCCGGCGCTCTCCATGATGAGGAGGGAGTAGTTCTCCCTCGGGGCTGAGGGTATGTACCAGTAGCTTTGTGTTTCATCTCTCTCTCTCTCTCTCTCTCGTGTTCTTGAGTCGGCACGATCTTGATGTATCGCGTGCTTTGCTATTATAGTTGGATCTTATGATGTTTCACCCCCTCTACTCTCTTGTGATGAATTGAGTTTTCCCTTTGAAGTTGTCTTATCGGATTGAGTCTTTAAGGATTTGAGAACACCTGATGTATGTCTTGCACGTGCTTATCTGTTGTGACAATGGGATATCATGTGATCCACTTGATGTATGTTTCCGTGATCAACTTGCGAGTTCCGTGACCTCATGAACTTATGCATAGGGGTTGGCACACATTTTCGTCTTGACTCTCCGGTAGAAACGTTGGGGCACTCTTCGAAGTTCTTTGTGTTGGTTGAATAGATGAATCTACGATTGTGTGATGCATATCGTATAATCATATCCACGGATACTTGAGGTGACACTGGAGTATCTAGTTGACAATAGGGTTTTGGTTGATTTGTGTCTTAAGGTGTTATTCTAGTACGAACTCTATGATAGATTGAACAGAAATAATAGCTTCATGTTATTTTACTACGGACTCTTGAATAGATTAATCAGAAAGGATAACTTTGATGTGGTTTCGTAACCTACCATAATCTCTTCGTTCGTTCTCCGCTATTAGTGACTTTGGAGTGACTCTTTGTTGCATGTTGAGGGATAGTTATATGATCCAATTATGTTATTATTGTTGAGAGAACTTGCACTAGTGAAAGTATGAACGCTAGGACTTGTTTCAACGCATTGGAATATCGTTTATGCTCACTTTTACCACTTGTTACCTTGCTGTTTTTATATTTTCATATTACAAAAACCTATATCTACTATCCATATTGCACTTGTATCACCATCTCTTCGCCGAACTGGTGCACCTATACAATTTACCATTGTATTGGGTGTGTTGGGGACACAAGAGACTCTTTGTTATTTGGTTGTGGGGTTGCTTGAGAGAGACAATCTTCATCCTACGCCTCCCACAGATTGATAAACCTTAGGTTATCCACTTGAGGGAAATGTGCTACTGTCCTACAAACCTCTACACCTGGAGGCCCAACAACTTCTACAAGAAGAAGGTTGTGTAGTAGACATCAAGCTCTTTTCTGGCGTCATGGCCAGGGAGGTTAGCGCTTGAAGGTATATCTTTAGATCTTGCAATCAAATCTTTTTGTTTCTAGTTTTAGCAATAGTTTAGTTTATAAAAGAAAACTACAAAAAAATGGAATTGAGTTTGCCTCATACGCTTCATCTTTTTAATATCTTTCGTGAGAATGATGGAAAGGAAAATTGTGCTCAAATGCTAGAAGAAGAAGTCTATAAAATGTTTGGCACTAAATCTTTGAATGATGAGCATGATTGCAATGTTGTTAGTATGAACTCCTTGAGTATCCATAGTACTAATGATGATTGCACCAGTCATGATGAAAATGTCTCTGATAAGCAAGTCAACTTTTGTGGAGTGCATAGAGTTTGCAAGTACACACCAAATAGGGAATATAGATTTTGCAAGAGGCATAAGTATTTAGAAACTAAATGATTGCAAGAGAGGCTAGATGTTTGTGTTGAAAATTTAAAATTTCTTCACCATACTTGTGAACTTTGCAATGAACATGGTCATTTAAATCTCCAATGCAAATTGTTTCATGATCGTATCGTGTCCAAAAATTGTGATGATTTGATTTCCCTTGCACATCATAATGAACTTAGTTTGCTTTTGGGTTATGAAGAAATGAAACGTATAACTGAGCATATTCCAGAATATAACCTTGAGAAATTCCTCGATATTGATATAGAAGAAATTTTTATGTATTGTGCGGTGAATTGCATTGAAAATCCTTATATTGCCAATTACATAAAGAAAAGAAAACAAATAGAGGATGAAGAGAATACTAATGAAAGGGAAGAGGCTTCCCAATATCCTCCTATTATTTCTTGTGATGAATCAGGTAACGAGGAGGAGCCTCCTATTCAATCAATCTCATTAATAAGGAGCTCTGAAAAGAGGATTAAACCCACACATGATGTGAAGAAGAAAAAGAAAAGACAGAGAAGCAAAGGTAAAAATGTATCCCTCCCAAATGATGTTGCTCCTATTTCTCATTGTGATGATGATAATTTTTATACTATTGGTGCTATCCATAATATTAATGATGAGAGTGATTATGCTTATGATATGAAAAGGCCGAAGCTTGGAGATGCTATGTTTGATGAGAATGACATGTTTGAGAATGTATTTGCTGCAATTAATATTTGTCCCAAGCTTGGGGATGCTATGTTTCATGAAGATGTTATATTTAACCTCCCAAGTTTTGATATGCAAATTTATTATGATGATAGCATGCCTCCTATTTATGATGGTTATATTGATGAAAGTGTGTTTGGAAGAGTGTCAACTTTAGGAAGTAATGATCCCACTATTTTGGAGGGTGTTGAATCTTATTGTGACAATTATGAAAGTGGATTTGGAGAGGTCATGACTTTATTTAGCAATGATTCCACTATCTTGGAAGAGGTTTCAATTGATTATGATGAGAACAAAGTTGCTACTTATGATGATTATTGTGATGACACGTATGCTATAAAAGTAGTGATAATTATATTAAAACTTGTCATGATTATGATTACCCTTTTTCTGAACATTACTTTTTTAATGTGGAAACAATTTATAGTGTTCGAGTTTCTTATGATATTCCCACTATTCCGAATGAGAAGAATCTTGCTTATGTGGAGAGTAGTAAATTTTCTATGCTTGTAGATCATGAAAAGAATGCTTTATGTGATGATTATATTATTGAATTCATTCATGATGCTACTGAAAATTATTATGAGGGAGGAATATATGCTTATGGGAATTGCAATAATATCAAGTTTCCTCTCTATGTGCTTAAAGTTTTAAAGTTATGCTTGTTTTGCCTTCCTATGCTAGTTGATTATTGTTCCCATAAGTTGTTTGTTCACAAAATCCCTATGCATAGGAAGTGGGTTAGACTTAAATGTGCAAGACATATTCTTCATGATGCTATCTTTATGTTTCAATTCTTATCTTTTATGTGAGCATCATTGAAATCATCATGCCTAGCTAGGTGCGTTAAATGATAGCGCTTGTTGGGAGGCAACCCAACTTCATTTTTGTTCTTTGCTTTTTGCTCCTGGTTAGTAATAAATAATTCATCTAGCCTCTGTTTAGATGTGGCTTTATGCTTTTAATTAGTGTTTGTGCCAAGTAGAACTTTTGGGGAGACTTGGGTGAAGTCTTTGTGATCTTGCTGTAAAAAACAGAAACTTTAGCGCTCACGAGTTTTTCTGCCATTTTTTTACTGGAGAGTGCGATTAGGTTGATTCTTTTCGCAGATGATTAATAGACAAATTCCTTAGGTCCACCAACTTATTTGAGAATTTTATGAGTTCCAAAAGTATACGTTTGATACAGATTACTACAGACTGTTCTGTTTATGACAGATTCTGTTTTCTATGTGTTGTTTGCTTATTTTGATGAATCTGTGAGTAGTATCGGAGGGTATGAACCATATATAAGTTGGAATACAGTAGATATTACACCAATATGAATTTAGAATGAGTTCACAATAGTACCTAAGTGGTGATTTATTTTCTTATATTAATGGAGCTTACGAGTTTTCTGTTAAGTTTTGTGTTGTGAAGTTTTCAAGTTTTTGGGTAGAGATTCAATGGACTATGGAATAAGGAGTGGAAAGAGCCTAAGCTTGGGGATGCCCAAGGCACCCCAAGGTAATATTCAAGGACAATCAAGAGCCTAAGTTTGGGGATGCCCCGGAAGGCATCCCCTCTTTCGTCTTCGTTCATCGGTAACTTAACTTGAAGCTATATTTTTATTCACCACATGATATGTGTTTTGCTTGGAGCGTCATTTTATTTTATTTTGTTTTCCTTGCTGTTTGAATAAAATACCATGATCTGAAATTCTTAAATGTTAGAGAGTCTTCACATAGTTGCATAATTATTCAACTACTCATTGATCTTCACTTATAACTTTTGGAGTAGTTTGTCATTTGCTCTAGTGCTTCAATTATATCCTTTTAGAGCACGGCGGTGGTTTTATTTTAAAGAAATAGTTGAACTCTCGTACTTCACTTATATTATTTTGAGAGTCTTTAGAACAGCATCGTAATTTGCTTTGGTTATGAAATTAGTCCTAATATGATGGGCATCCAAGAGGGATATAATAAAAACTTTCATATAAAGTGCATTGAATACTATGAGAAGTTTGATACTTGATGATTGTTTTGAGATATGGAGATGGTAACATTATAGTCATGCTAATTGAGTAGTTGTGAATTTGAGAGATACGTGTGTTAAAGTTTATGATTCCCATAGCATGCACGTATGGTGAACCGTTATGTGATGAAGTCGGGGCGTGATTTATTTATTGATTGTCTTCCTTGTGAGTGGCGGTCGGGGATGAGCAATGGTCTTTTCCTACCAATCTATCCCCATAGGAGCATGCGCGTAGTACTTTGTTTCGATAACTAATAGATTTTTGCAATAAGTATGTGAGTTCTTTATGACTAATGTTGAGTCCATGGATTATACGCACTCTCACCCTTCCATCATTTCTAGCCTCTCTAGTACCGTGGAACTTTCGCCGGTACCATAAACCCACCATTTACCTTCCTCAAAACAGGAGTTAAGTCAGATGATAACCCGACAGGAGTTAAGTCATATGATAACCCGGCAGGAGTTAAGTCATATGATAACCCGGCAGGAGTTAAGTCATATGATAACCCGGCAGGAGTTAAGTCCGATCATAATCCGGCAGACAATTATAAACCGGCAGACAGTGATAACCCGACAGACCATCATAAACCGGCAGACCATCATAAACCGGCACCAGTCATAACCCGACAGACAGTGATAACTCGGTTGCCAGGGGTTATGAAGCCCAAGACGTTAAGAAGCCCATGAAGAGAAGTCAGAATAGTTTAAGTCTTAATCCGAGTTGGACTCTACATGTAACCCGCTCCTTCAACATATATAAGGAGGGGCAGGGCACCCCAAGAGGGGGGGGGCAATTTTAAGGGTTAGGGATAACTGGGGGAGACGGTTTACGACGACTCCCTCGTGATGATAATGAGACCTAGCCACAAACAGCTTGTAGGGTTGTTATTGGATGATGTTTCACAAGGTCCAAAGCTGTCTAAACCCTTGTCTTGTGTTGCGTCTCTCGATTCCGCTCAACCCCTCTCAAGCTACCACATCGATGCGTTGGCCTCACGACTAAGTCCTCACACCAGGACATCTGCCGTGACAATTTCACGACAGTTGGCACCCACCGTGGGCCTGCGCACGATGGTGTTGGGTTCTTGAAGGGATCCCCAAGGATTGAGAGGCTCGTGATTGGCCGGATGAAGAAGAACCGGCACGAGACAACCATACACGATTTACTTTGGATCTGGGAGTACAAGATTTGAGTTGAAGAAAAATTAGGGTTGCGTTTATGGGCCACCGACGTTTTCTGTCGGCGTGTCAAATCTTGGTATGTAACTCGCCTCTAACCGGCACGGTTAGAGTCGCGTCTCATTCAACTTGGTTCGCCGAGTCCGATGGGAGTAAGTCGCCAAAAACACACAAAGGCCGAGTCCGGATCAAGACAAGAGTACTATTTCATCACATGAAGCATTAGGCCCAAGGATTTCAAAGACTAAGGCATCTTCGACTCATACATCATCTCAGCCGAATCGGTTTATCTCTGCGGTTAACTCCGATCGGTACTTGCACACAAGGAAAGACACCAGGAGGCTGATTCAAAAACTATGGAAGGAAGATTACTACATGAATCTGGCCCGTTTTAAAAAAACAACAAGAGCGGACAAGGCCACGGACTCGGTCTCGCCTCCGCTCTGTCTGGCCTTGAGCCGCCACCTGCCAGCTTTCTTACACCGAGTCGCCAAGCTACCAACGATGAACCAGCCCTGCCGTACCCCTGGCCTTCCGCTGACGCCACCTCGGCCTTGCTCTGAGTTGCCGGAGCCCCCGCAGCAGTCGCTGCCTCCATTGCTCCTGCCGCCTCCGCCCCGACCAGAGTCCGTTCATCGCAAGTCGCGGCCCTGCTGTTCACCGGTTCGTGCGTGCAAACCGCCATGCCCTCGCATCGCGGCGCCCGCCTTTCACCGTAAACCGCCGACGCCTTAACCCGCCAGCGCCCCGGCCTGAATCCGCAGCTGGATTGAGTCGGCCCTGTCGCCTTCGAACCGCCGCTCGGCCGCACCCCCGCCATACCGGTGCCTCTCCAAATGCACCACCGATTCAGCTGCACTTCGCCGGCTGGTTTCAGTATGCCGCGAGCCGACCTACACCTCATCGATTCACCGGAGCGGCCTCGTTTCGCCCACGACGCGTTGACCAGTTCAAAACTCCGCTGTTATGAGTCATGATCGTGGAGTCACTTCGTTGATCCGCTGGAGCGGCAGCTTTGTCGCGACTACCTCTGCCCGCCGGCTCGTGCGCCATCACTGAGCTGCTTCTGCCATTCACCTTTCTCATGGCCAGCAATAAATCGCGCCCGTTTCACTGCTGTTGCGGGTGAGCCGGCCCGTGCGCCTCGCACTTCCGTCTGCGTCCGGCCGATGCTCCGGATCGCTGAGCTCCTCCGCTGCGGTGGCTGCGTTGAGACACCCCCGCTGGTCCGGCCCAGAGCCGGCCTCGAGTCACCCTGCCGGCGCGTCCTCTTTGACGAATCGCCAAGCCCCTCCGTCTAATCTTTACATCGACGGTCTACTGCTGCTATTATTTGCCTCGCCGGCCGTCACCTGCGAGTCGTCACCTTGCCAAATCGCCGTTGGGCCTCGCCTCCTCTGAGCCGCCGATCAACAAATCGCCATTGCCTCGGGTGGATCAAGCTGTTGTCCTTCTGCCCCGAGTCACCGCGCCCGAGAGCGCGACCTGCCCTGCTGCTTTGAACTGCCCTCACCGGTGTGTCAGGCCGCCGCCAACTTTCGCAGCCGTAGTTTTTAAGTCAGTTACTACTAAACCGGCGTTCGCCTGCAAGCGGTTTTCAGCCCGCCTTACTCGGTGGCCATGACCACGTCGAATCTGTACTAGTACAACATGGAGCGGAGCAAAGTGAGTAACAAGTCAAAGTAATAGCTGAAAGATCTGTATGCGGCAGTGCCTCGCAAGCGCAGAATGCTATATGCCATGCAAATCCATGGCGTGAGGATAAACAGGAAGAAAAAGAGCAGGCCATGGGAGTTGAACCGGCGACCTGAAAATCGAATCCTAGTGCTAACAATCACCAGGCCACGGCATGTGTTCTGGCCAGTTTACCGTGGGAGCTGGTCCGGCCGGTTTTAACTCCACCTACGGAAGTTATTACGCACTACATCAAAATATCAAACCAGATTAGTATTAAGTGCTAGTATGTACTAAGCACTAGTGGCCGTTTTACGGCTCACGTGAAGGGTGATATTTGAAAATCGAGAAACAGGTGATACGTGCAGACAAAAAAGCATGGTGCTGCTAGCTGGTGGCACGGCTAATTAAATTTCCAGGTGCTATCTTTTCTATCTGTTTTTCGTACATGTTGTTTTTTTCCGAGAACCATTACTCTGTTCTGCAATATATTTTATGCAGGACAATGATTTATCATAAAGGTGGTGTCATGCTCGTGGAGCGTGCGCGCCCACTTGATGTTCAACGGGTGTGCGAGTTGCTGCTTCGGCATTCCAACACCGCGGCTGACTCATCCTTCCTGCACTGGCAATTGACTTACCTGTCTGCGCCGTCTTATAACGCCGCGGCCGGTTCATCCGTCCACGCACTAGCGATTAACTCACCCAGCTGCACCAGATTATAACATCGCTGCCGGTTCATCTGTCTGCTACTGCGGCCGACTCGGTTGTGATTGATTTCAGCTTCATCTTGCTGATCATCAACTCCGCGGCAGATGACTATTGGCTTCACGTATCAGGTGAAATCCATTTAGTATATTGTTTATTATTATATATTGCTTTCTTTAAAAGAGCAATTACTCCGGCTTGCAACGTTATCTAATGCAGGACCCTAAATCGCCACATTGGTGAAAATTTAAAGCCCGTCAATTTCGGCTTAAAAAGAAGGATTTCAGTTTAAAATCTGGCTCAAGGGAAAGCTATCTCCCACAAAGCTTTGAAGCTCTCAGTAGCCGGTTTAAGAATTTCGGTTCAAAAAGAATAATCTCTCGCAAGTTCGAGTTCTCAGGAAAAATTAAAGGGACCAAAGAGGGTCTGTTGCAAAAGCACAGCTCAAACGTAGGTGCTCCTTGAGTACAACTCATAGTATCATTTGGGGGCTTGGTCGTATTCGAACCATAGCTATACCTCTTGATCCGGCTATCAAGCCAATATTATCATAAGAGCACAGCTCTGGTTACTTCGGTAATCCGGCCATCAAGCCAATATTATCATAAGGGGCCAAAGAGAGTCTGCTGCACAACACAATTCAAACATGGGTATCCCTTGAGCACAGCTCACAATATCACTTGGGGGCTATGTTCGAACCATAGTCACACCTCTTGATAGGCTTAAGGCCACCGGGATAATCACTTGGGGGCTCTGGTCGTATCCGAACCATAGCTTATACCCTCTTGATCGGCGTAAGGCCACCAGGATAATCACTTGGGGGCTCTGGTCGTATCCGAACCATAGCTTATACCCTCTTGATTGGCATAAGGCCACCAGGATAATCACTTGGGGGCTATGGGTTCGAACCATACCTACACCTCTTGATAGGCATAAGGGCACCAGGGAAATCACTTGGGGGCTTGGTTGTATTCGAACCATAGCTACACCTCTTGATCGGCGCAATGCCACAATTATGACTACTTGGGGGCTCTGGTCGTATCCGAACCATAACTTAAACCCTCTTGATCATACACATACATCATCATATATTGCATCATCATTACATCATCATAGCATGTATCATATGTCCACGGATATACCGGTTTATGTGGCAGGAATCAGTTTTCAAACCAGCACTACAAAAAAAGACACATCTGTGACATTTTGGGCCGAACAAATTTTTTTCTGTCATACATATGACACTTCTATGACGAAAATTGTGACAAAACTCGGTATCATCATAGATGTGGTGGGCTCCTACTTCTATGACAGAATCATGACAGAAAATGGGCTTTTCATCCTGGGCGGTCCGGAGACGCAGCTACATGACATTCTTTGGGCCGTCCATGACAGAAAAAACCGTGGTAGAAGCGAGGGCGAGGAAAATTTCGGGGAGTTCCCGGTTATGGTGGGAGGTCAGGGGGCCGAGCGATGTGCGTTTCTCTCGTACACGTACGCGCGTGTGTGCGAGGCGTTGGCTCTAACTGAACCCGAGCGAGGCGTTGGGCTCTAACTGAACCCGAGCGATTGCACTGCAGGCTACGTGTTACTGAACCCGAGCGATCGATCGATGGCTGTTAACTGAACCCGATCGAGCGATTCCTTTGCTACTGCTGCTAACTGAAGCCGATCGATACTGCCTCTGGATGAACAGTGAGCATTGGGGGGGGGGGGGGGGGGGGGGGGGGGGGGGGGGGGGGGGGGGGAGGGGGATGAAACAGTTCTCGGTGGGGGTGGATGAACAGGACCCCGTGGTGTTGCCTCTGGATGAACAGGACCCGATCGATCGAGCCGGTTGGGGCTGGATGAACAGGACCCCGTGGAGGGCTGGATGAATAGGACCACCCCGTGGAGGGCAGGATGAACAGTAGACGATGGAGGGCAGGATGAACAGTAGCCCGTGGAGGGGTGGTTGAACAGGAGCCCGTGGAGAGGGCTGGTTGAACAGTAGCCGGTGCAGTAGCGCGCGGTGGAGGCTGGATGAACAGGAGCCTGTGGATGAACAGTCGCATGTGGAGGCTGGAGGAGGTCGACGGTGGATGAACAGTAGCTCATGGAGGCTGGAGGGGGTCGACGGTGGAGATGAACAGTATCCCATGGAGTCCCGTTTTGCGGTACGCCACACCCCTGCCGATGAACATGACCCCTGTTTCGACCGTAGCACTCCAACACAAGTCCGTTTCGTCCGTTTTGCGGTACGCCACACCCCTCCCGATCAACGGGACCCCCCGTTTTGACCGTAGGAGGTCCGTTTACTTTGTTTTGTGGTAAACCAGACCCCTCCCGATGAACAGGATCCCGTTTCGAACGTGGCCGGTCGAACACAAGGCTGTTTCCTCCGTTTTGCGGTACGCCAGGCCTTGTTTCCATCGCCTGTTCCGTCCAAGCCCTCCCGATGAACACGACCACACATTCCGTTCTGACCCAGCCGGTTGGCTCCCACGCGTTCCGTTGCCTCCCCATGAACACGACGCATTTTGTTGCCTCCCCATGAACACGACGCATTCCGTTGCCTCCCCATGAACACGACGACGACGCTGTTTCTCTGTTCCGACCCAACCATGTACACGAGCCCTGGCTGTACGTATGCGCGAGTAGGCGTTCGAGACCCCCCCCGTATGTACACATACGTGGACGTATTTTCTTTCTTGCAACCTGGCCGCTGTACATACGTGTACATGCTACGTGCGCGCCTCTATTATGACACATGCGCGCCTCTACTACCACACGTGCGCGCCTCTACATCGACCAATATGTACGTACACGTTCGTGACCAGAGTGACAACGCTACATACGCTTCGACCAGGTGGGTCCCGACTGTCAGGCACTTCCTTGCCTGCGAAGATGTAGCTGGTGGGTCCTAGTAGTCAGGGGGGCGAATCGTTTTTTTTACCCGGACGCACTTCCTTGCGTGCGAAGATGTAACTGGTGGGTCCTAGCACTCAGGGGGAAACGTTTTTTTTGCGAAATACAGTGGCCCGTCCGGTGGGTCCCAGCCGTCAGGTGGAGGAATCATTATTTTTCGCGTAATAAGGAGGCACTTCCTTGCTGCGGGCGTGGACCCAGCTGTCAGCCTCTCCACGTACAGTCCATGTCCGATGGAAGTCGTTCCTTGACCACGTTGACAACGCCGCGCCGAGAGCACCGGGGCGGTGGACCACGGCGAGGCCTAGGAAGGGGATGACATGGAGGCAGGGAAGACTCGACAATCGTTTCCCACGCAGAGGGGAGTACGACTGTACGAGGGTTTACTGGTTCGTCTGCCGTCGCTGGAGAATAACAGCAGGTGTGGGTGAGTAGAGGGATGGCTAGGCCAGCGATGAGAGTACGGTCGGGCGGTGAGGCCTGCACGGCAACACAGCCGGCCGTGAGGAGGAGGGGAGCAGGCAGTCCCGCCGACGGTTGTTTGAGCGGCTGGAGCAGGAAGAGCAGAGATTGAAGAAGCACGACGGCCGTTGGATGGACATCCAACAGTCAGTGCTTGTGCGTTAACCTTTTTTTAGGAAAGCCTCAAATCTGTGGAACACAGCATACAGCCCATCTGCCATTATTTCCAATAATTTACAGCCCATTTGCTAATTCTTAAGGTTTTTTTAGAGCCCATATTCTTTTTGTTAGCATTACAGCCCATATTGTGGCAACGGTTAAAAAATTATACAAAATTTTGCATATTTCGGTGCGGTCCGAACTGTTTTAATCGTGAAATTTCGACTCACATTCAAACTGATTTTAAAAATAAATGTATATCAATATAAAATCCAACAAATTCTCCACGCATAAAAATTAATGTAATTTAAAATCTTGAAATGAAAAAAAGATATTTGAAACTAATTGCCGGTTTGATGTGTTTTAAAAATGTACAACCCATTTCTCATTACTGATGGGCCATTTTCTTGGCCAGCCGAATGAAAGCTCTCCTCGTCTTGAAAGATTTGCAGCCCAACAGGCCTGACAAAGCGGCTTACTTGGCAAATCACAAAAAAACTGGGCTGTGGCCGTGGACCCAGCTGTCAGCCTCTCCACGTACAGTACTCTTCCGATGGAAGTCGTTCCTTGACCATGTTAACCACGCCGCGTAGAGAGCACCACGGCAGTGGACGACGGCGAGGCCTAGGAAGGGGACGATGCGGCAGTGGAAGCCCGCGCGGAGAGGACTACGAGGGTTAACTAGTTCGGCTGCGGTGTGAGGCTGCCGTCGCCGCAGGGCCTGGCCAGCGGTGGGAATAGTAGGGGGCGGTGAGGCCTCTACGGCAGCACAGCCGGCCACGGGAGGCAGGAGCATGCAGCACGACCGGCGCTGCTTTGGGCGGCTGGAGCAAGAAGACCAGAGGTTGAAGAAGCACTACGGCCGTTGGATGGACATCGTACGGTCACTCGAGCTAGAATCGTTCATATTGACTAAGTTGACAAAGCCCTTCGTCCCTGTCAACTTAGTAGGCCCACAAGTCAGCCTCCCAGCAAGGTGGGTCCCAGCTAGCTGGGGGAGTATTCATTTTTTTGTGCGTAAAAAGGAGGCACTTCCGGTGGGTCCGAGCTGACAGCAGAGGGAATGTTTTTTTCGCAAAATACGGTGGCCCGTCCGGTGGGTCCTAGCAGTCAGGGGGAAACGATTTTTTTCGCAAAATACTGGTGGCCCGTCCGGTGGGTCCCTGCTGTCAGGTGGAGGAATCATTATTTTCCGTGTAATAAGGAGGCATTTCCTTGCTGCCGCCATGGACCCAGCTGTCAGCCTCTCCACGTACAGTCCACGTCTGATGGAAGTCGTTCCTTGACCACGTTGACCACACCGCGCCGAGAGCACCAGGGCGGTGGACGATGGCGAGGCCTAGGAAGGGGACGACGCGGAGCCGGTGAAGATGCAGCAGTGGATGCACACGCAGAGAGGAGTATGAGGGTTCACTCGTTCGACAGTGGTGTGAGGCTGCCGTCGCCGCAGGGCCTGGCCAGCGGTGGGAATAGTAGGGGGCAGTGAGGCCTCCGCGGTAGCACAGCCGGCCACGGGAGGCAGGAGCAGTCGGCACGACCGGCGCTGCTTTGGGAGGCTGGAGCAAGAAGACCAGAGGTTGAAGAAGCACTACGGCCGATGGATGGACATCGTACGGTCACTGCAGTTAGAATCATTTATATTGACTAAGTTGACAAAGCCCTTGGTACGTCAACTTAGTAGGCCCACAGGTCAGCTTCTGAACGGTGCGCCCCAGATGTCAGGGAGAGGAATCATTTTTTGGGTGGGTGAAGCTAGAATATCCGAGATTTAAGAAGAAGCACGACATCCGTTGGATGGACATCCAACGGCCACTGCTGCTAGAACCGTGTGTTGACTATAAGTTGACAAAGCCTTGCATACGCGTCAACTCTGTTTTTAGAGGATGCGTCAACTTAGTAAGGCCAGAAGTGTGTGGCAGAGAACTTATAGCCCATTTGGGATTTGTAAGAATGTGTAGTCCATTTTTGAATTTTAATGTAATTTACTACAGCCCATTTACTGTTTGTTAAAAGTACAACCCATTTCAACCAACCGTTCAAAACGGAATTCAATAAAATTTCCCACATTTTGATGGGATCTGAAATATTTTTATCCCGAAATTTCTAGTCAGATTAAATACAATTTCAATATAAATTTATATTACGTAAAAATCTAACGAAACATTGCGGTCGCAACAATTAATGAAATTAAAATTTTCAATATCGAAAAATAATATTTTATAAAGTAATCACGTGTTTGGTGCATTTTTTTATAGTTACTGCCCAGTTTTTATAATTACATCCCATTTATTATTTCTTAAAGCCCATTTTCTTGTTAAGCCTAATGCATCCCTCCTAGGAAAGATTTACAGCTCAACGGGGCGGAGAATAACAACTTGACCTTGCCTGGGTATTCCTAAAAAAGTATAGCTGGGCTAGCCATTTTCAGCTTGAAAAAATTAATATGTGGGCTGGATATCTGGCCTGGGCTAGACGGGCAACAGCCCGCCCAGTTAATACCTGCAGCGATGTTTTCGTTGTTGTTCAGAGGAGAAAAATTAATATCTGGACTAAACATCGAAAAACTCTGCAGTGCTCACACCTCAAAAACACAAATACTGCTCGAGCTGCTTGGTCACAGCTGTCGGCCGCTTCTTGTGCAATTCTCTCATTTATTGACTACTACATAGGTTGACAATGGTGTGGGACCGTGATGTCAGGAAACCAGGGGGAAGCAAAATAAATTACTCCAGCGAGAGCTTCCACCTCTGCCTCGTTGTCTCCCATGGAAACCCCTTTCCTCCCTTTTTTTTGCTTGGGCAAGGACCAATGCATGCAACACGTCCATGCGGTAATTAGGCAAGAAATAAAAGCGCTTTGCATGCTATGAATTACGATGGCCTGCATGGGTAGCTAATAAGGCCTCTTCTTAACTGCTGTGTTTAAATGTTGTGTTTAGAAGAGAGAAATATTCTTCTTTTCCACCAATCTGCTTGCACCTAGGTCGTGATGCACCTTCTAATACGACTTATTCACCTAGACGAAGGGAGTATAGTTTTATACATATATATATAATAAGGAGGTACTTGCGTACGTGAGGCTATGGACCTGGTGGGTCCCCATTGTCATCCTCTCCAAGTAAAGTCATCTCCTCGCCCGCGCGCACTTTCCGCCTGAAATAGGCAGCGCTACCCGCCCCGCTTCCCGGTGCAGGCGATTGCTCCGCCTTCAAACGACACAAGTGTTGTCCGTCCGTCCATCTGCTGCCCACATTAATGATACGCGGTTGCCGAGGCGGCTACTCCGGCGCCACACGTCCGTCCCTCTGCCCGCCCACCATTGCTATATAAACTACTGCGTCGGCCATAGCCGCAGTCATCCGCATCCGTTCCCTTTCTCCTGTCCACACCACTACTTCCCACCATGGCTTCCTCGCGCTCCAACGCTCTTCGGGATGGGTGGACAACGGACCACAAGGAGATGGCAGCCATTGCTGCCGACCGGCTGGCCGGCAGGCAGCCGGAGGACAACGGCATCCCAATGGAGAACATGGTAGTCGACGATCCGGCGCCAACCCCCTCCTCCGCGCCATCCTCGCCGGTGCATTGCACCATGACCATCGGTGAGGCCCATGCCCAATATATGGACAGTGTGAGGCAGTTGCATCAGGAGCGGTTCTGGGAGGCACAGGCCGACGCCGCCTACAACCACCATCTCCTCCAGAAGCATCTACAGGCGGAGGAGCAGATAGCCGCGGAGCAGGCGGAGCAGGAGGCGCTGCTCGACTCGTACCGCCCCGCCCGCAAGGGCCGCCTCGAGCGCTCACTGTACCGCATGCGGGTGGCGGAGGCTGTGGCCGCCTACAAAGAGGCTGGCAAAGAGGGCGATGAAGCGGGCGAGTCGCTGTTTGGCGAGACCGAGGACGAGGTAGAGGACAATGCCGGCTCCGACGAGTCCCCGCTCCGCTGGCGTCGACGAAGCCCTGCTCCGCCGAGGCCCCGCGGTGCCAACAACGAGGCAGAGGACACCGCCGGCTCCGCCGAGGCCCCGTCCCGCCAACAACGAGGTAGAGGACATCGCCGGCTCAGCCAAGGCCCCACCCTGCCGGCAACGCAGGGGAGGATTTCCACCGCTCCGCTGAGGCGCCGCCAGTCGGCAATGAGACAGAGGACATCGCCGGTTCCGCCGAGGCCCTGTCCCGCTGCCAACGAGGCCGCGCCACACAGAAAACGAGGAAGAGTATAACACGGTAGGTCGCCGCCGCTCAGGTCCAAGTAAGGCCACCGCTGCTA
The DNA here is from genome assembly GCF_003073215.2 of Triticum urartu. NCBI lineage: Eukaryota > Viridiplantae > Streptophyta > Magnoliopsida > Poales > Poaceae > Triticum > Triticum urartu. The sequence goes on along the minus strand of NC_053023.1, from coordinate 120,102,872 downwards.
CCCTCCTGTTGAAGCCAAGCTAGGCGGGTTGACCATTGACGGCCGGTTAGCTTCTTGGCGGCGACGTGGAGTCGGGGAGTTCTGCTGGAGAATAACGCTGCTTCTACTTAACTGCTGGTGCAGTTGGCTGACTGACATATGGGCCCAACAGGCCACATGTCAGTTACGCAACTGCACCTGCAGTTAAGTCACTGAAGCTTCTGTTCGGCTCAGCGGGACGCAGGTGGGTAGCTTCGGTTAATTAATTATACCTCCAGCGCACCCCTTTTTAGTTGAAGAATGTATGAAATGTAATGAAATCTGGCATGTTTATATGAAATCCGACCGTGTATGAATGAATTTATTTCGATTAGTTCGAATTCCTGTATCACTGGCATTGGATGAACATGCAAAACAATACGTACTAGCATTATTCCCAGGGTGATCACCTCGTTTGCAGCAGTTTCACATGTACTCCCTCCGGTCCTTTCTAGTCTGCACACAAGTTTTGTCTGCAGTCAAAGTATCTCTACTTTGACCAATCTTATACAAAAAAGTATGCACTTTCATAATGTGTGAAGTAAAAAGGAACAGAAGGAGTACAAAGAGTTTGAGCAGCTTTTTAGCATTTCTGTACATTGCAATCAAACACACAGGCCTGTCAATTCATAGAGAACATTCAAAACAATTGATGATTATGCATCTCAGCGACTCACATGTCAGAGGCAATATTTACTTCACAACTAAAGAATAAAGAAAAAAATGATCGACGCTGCTGACAGCAAAGGGCGTCCCATTCGAAAATATCAAACGCATGTCTTGCTAAAATCAATGAGCAAAATTTGACAAGGTTGTCCCATTCCAAAATATCAAATGCCTACGATTGTGGAATGGGCAGGGTTTGCCATCAGTTCGGACATTGACATGGCACCTCGTGCTCAATAAACCAGCTGTTCTTTTTGTGCAGTTCCACCAAAATCAACCAAATCCGCGCGTAGCTTGTATGATTTCACCCTTATATGTTGCAACACCTTGAACTTATCGGCACCTCCTTTCTTGTGGTGGAAATGAATGATTCGATGTATTCATGAACATTTTGTGCAGTTCCCATTGAAATCAAGCTGAGCACCCCTATTTGCACAAATACAAAAAAGTGATTAGTATGGAGCAAACTGTACTATGAATTGACAGTTTCAACACGCACATACATGGTCCATGTAGAGCACACTTTTAGAAAAAAGGAACTCACTAGAAAGAATCCTAGAACAACATTGTACTCGCGCATCACAACAAAAAATGGAGATTTTGTCAGTCCTTCTGAGCTGAAGTTAGTTTGGTCTTGTGCGGAGTAATGTAACCATCCTTCAACTTCTCCTTCTGATGATAAGATAGACAGGGTTTCTTCATCCTGGCATAATCGGAACTAGTCACTTCACGTACTCCATATTCTTCTTCAGAGGAAGATGATCCTGTTGTGCAAAGACAAGAGGACTACTAAATGCTAGCATCACTATTTGCTCAAAAAAAGAAAAAGGAAATATTTAAAACAGCACAGATGAAGCACTTCTCAAGGACAATACCACTTTTTCATGACAGTATCTAAACAGTAGCACAACACCAATAGAGATGACAAAGCTCAATCATATGGATGAAATCAGTGGGCGAGTACCAACCTTTGTGAGGAGGCTTATTGTGTAGAGCATACAGATGAAGCAATTCTCCGGAACCATCTGTTGCTATCTACGATGGTGGCCATGCTTACTATATACTCCTCGATTAGTTTAATGTTTCCAACATCTTCTTGTGCAGTTCCACTAAAATATATGGTATCTTCAAAGAAGATCCCTGTTTGCACAAGTAGAGATAATTACATATTAAATTAAGAGTGGCATCAAATCAGTGGCAAAACAATTGCTCGTTCCAGCCATAGCAATAAATTAAGATGCAAAACAATATCATTACTTGTGTCATCACAGTTCCAGTGCTTCATTACAGCACCAGGAGTTGATTTTTGTTTTCTTCCCCTTGTTCTTCCCCTTCATCACTTGGTTCAATAACAAACAAGCTTCGCCTTCAATGTAAGATTTGGCATGTCAATTAGGGAGCACAAGTATAGTACTAAACTTAATTTTCTGATGAAAGTGGCAAAATACAGGGCAGCAGTTGTGAAATATCCTTATCTTACCTCAATCGGATATTACGGTGCACATACAGATTGGAAGTCTTGTCTCCATTTGTGCATTTCACTAAAATCAAGCAACATTATCGTACAAGTAGCACAACATATGAATGCACACTGCAGAATCATGTGAAAGAAGGCTAGTACTGACCTCTCATGATGCGGAATTCAAACAACTCACAAGAAGAAGATCTGAACCAAATTCGCCTTAATGGATAGGAAGTAAGATCTCCTCTTGTGCAGTTCCACTAAGATCAAGCAATCAAGCAACATTGTCGGTGTGACATTTTGGTTGAACTGCACAAAACACTCTTAAAACAAAAGTATTTTGTGCAGTGCAACAAAATGTCACAATGGCAACGAGGTGAAGCAGATAACCCTGTTTACACAGAGGTGCAAAGGAAATAATTAGTGGTCAATAACGGTGGATGACACAGAAGCCAACAAAAAGAAGCATCTGCCTTATCTAAATGGGAAATAAAGCAAGACAGTAGCATTTCTCAAATGGTGGCATTGATTAATATTAACATAGAGATTATATTAACAATAAAATTCGTTAAACATGTAATTTGCTTTTAACTGTGGCATTGCGTCAATTTTCCAGCGGCATTATTAGAGGGTGTTTGTTTACAGGGACATTTTGGTGTAGGGACTAAAAAAACTCCGTGTCAGTCCCATCTAAACCAAAGAGGAGGGACTTTTAGGGACTAAAAGTGGGCATTTGGGACTAAAGAAAGAAGACCCCGAGGGAGTCTTTTTGGGACCTTTTCCAACAGTTGCCCCTGCCACGCATCGCACCTTGTCTCTATTAGTTCATTACTAGGGGTAACATGGTCTTTTAGCATGTCATTTAATAACCTCTAGTCCATGTTTAGTCCCTGGAACCCAGCAGGTAGGGACTAGGGAGTTTTTAACCAAGCAGGGCCTTAGATTAACAATAGCTAATGAGTTGCACGGGACAGTGGACACACCAGCACCATGTGCATCTACCGATGTACCGTGGTCATGCACAGTCTGTTGCCTCAAAGAACAAACAACCAAGGAGCATATTTGTGTTGGTCCCAGTTTTGTTATCTTTAGACGCCTTTCCCTATGTGAGCGCAGCAAATCTAGTCCTGCTCAAACTCTACAGCCTTGTCCCTTCCTTTCCTTTTTGAACTAGTACTTTCGCCCCTTCCTTTCCTCTTTGAACCATGTCCTAGATTTATGTGATACAACTTTCCCCACTACTTTCCTCCATTCCTTTCCTCTTTGAACCACGTCCTAGATTAATGCTATACAACTTTCCCCCTTCATTTCCTCTTTGAACCACGTCCTAGATTCATACTATATACAACTTTTCCCACTACTTTCCCCCACTCCTTTCCTCTTTGAACCATGTCCTAGATTCATGGTATACATGCAGCTAGAGCAATGCATGTGGAGTAAGTAAATTATACCTTAAGGTTCTTGGGGCGTGGTTCGGTGGGCGACGGGACGGCGGCGAAGAAGAAGGGGTCGGAGGCCCTCCCGCGCCGCCACTGGGTGGAAAGTGAACAGCTACGCCGGTAGTCCCTCGCCGACGGCGACAACGTTAAGCCTCCTTCCCTACCTTGCGGACGGATCCTGCCGGCTCTTTGAGCATCAGTGAGGGGAGAGAGAGACCAATGAAGTCTTGTTTAGATCTGGAGAGGGTGAGAGAGTGTGAAGAGAGCAATTACAAGCGTTGAGGCTCCAGCGGGAGAGGGCGAGAGAGTGTGAAGAGAGCAACTACAAGTGCTGAGGCTTCAGCGTGTATATATATACTGGAGAGAGAGTGTGAAGCGTGCAAACCCTAGAAAACATTTTGACCAGTCAAAGAATCCTCCTGGTACAAATTATGCTCAAGTGTAGTTATCGAACCCAAAACCTCAAGTTTGATGAGCGAACAGGCTAACCAGCTACACAACCCCCCCGTTATGTTCAACGAGAGGGAAATAACCTTTTATACATTCCTGCATTCGTGTGACAAGCATGCCATGTTTTTTTGTGTGTGTGGGAGTCATTGGGATTTCAATCATAATCGTGTCATGTGGCTTTGGTGGTAAGACTATCCACAGTGGTGCAGAAATAATGCAGCCTTAGTCACCTTACCTCTCTCCACGTAGTATGTTGGGTCCCACCAGTTAGAGGGTGAAACAAACAAATTAATAAGAAAAATTAAAAGCGCCAGTGGTGTATCTGACCTCACACATCTCGCTACTGCTCGAGAACACTGTCCAATTGATCGCTCTATTCGCTCACGTACTATTTTAAGTGAATCCTTATTATAACATGCACATAAATTTTGGGCACCTATATTCGACTTAAGTTAGTGTGCCACCGTATCTCGTATACTTACTACTCCCTCCGTCTAGGTGTAATAAGTCACGTTAGAAGGTGCAATGGGACCAAGGTGCATGTGTGTGTGTGTGTGTGTTTAACACCATGTGTGTGTTAGAGAGAGCGACAGATCGACTTACTCCTACAGAGAGATGTTGTGTAGTGTACGATTTTAGCCGTGAGAGTCGGTGCATCCTCTCGTTTCCGGGCGTGTCTGGTAGGGACATGCGGACAGCTGCCACGCCTGCTCCTGACCAGCCTGGCCCACCCAAAGCCCCTCCATCGCCCGCGCGCGCTTCCCGCCCGAAACGGTCAGCGCCGCTCCAAAGAATCGGTGCCGCATTCATGCCCGGGCAGAGCGGACGCGACCTCTCACCGGTGCAAGAGTGATGGTTGCTTCGTCCGTCCAACTTACTGCTGGGTCTATGTGATTTGACGGCTCATTGGTCTTTATTACTGAGGTGGTAGGACTGCTGGATGTCCCACGCTTTCGGCGAAAGGAGGTATACTAGTACTAGATTACAATTTTCTCCATTCTTACAGCGGAGGCGTGCAAGAGCAGTGAAAACACATAGGCTCAGTGATTACATGGCCCACCTCACACTATCACCGTGCGACACCTAACTCTTTACATAGTACTCCCTCCGTTCCTAAATATTACTAGATGAGTCCCCGCGCGTTGGCGCGGAACAGCGGTATATCTATCTGCGCAAAATTATCGATTTCATAGAACAAAAAAAAACTCTATAACCGCATGACAAATGTGGTAGCCAAACTAAATAAACTCCCATCATCATTTAGATCATCCCACGTAAGGAAAAAAGATCAGCCAACTCCTACTGCATAATGGGATTATGTTTTTCTTTTTGACATGTTAATGGGACTTAAAAGCTCACCTACATGCATGCTACCGGTGCATCCTTGCATGCAGACATGTTGATGTGATTTAAAACCCACTCACATGCATGTGGCACGATATTTCTGCATGCTTGCATGTGGCTTAGTGCGGAACCTCTGAACGTCAAAATCAGACGGCTATTATGGACTGATTTACTTCATCTAACGGCTACATCAATTTTGATGACATGGCTCAAGGAGAAGATAGAGAATTCCTAGTAGTGGGGGCTAGCTACTACTAGTAGATATAAGTCTTTGTAGAGATTCCACTACATACGGAACAAAATGAATGAATCTACACTTAAAATGCATCTATATACATCCGCATGTGGTTCATGGTGAAATCTCTACAAAGACTTATATTTAGGAATGGAGGAAGTACTAGTATAGTACTTACTGTAATTTATCAGCGAGAGAAATTTGTACAATGCTATGAAGTTTCCAGCTTCTGTTACATGTATCTTGCGTCCAAGGTTGCCCGTTGCAACATTTCATCAAATACAAAGGAGACTAATATGCATGCTATTGCATCTCAATGATTGACAGATCATAGCAAATATGTACTCCCTCCGTTCCAAAATAAGTTTCTCAACTTTGTGCAAACTTTAGTACAAAGTTGCACTACTACTAAAGTTGACACTTATTTTGGAACAGAGGCAGCTAAAGAAAAAACGATCCATGCAGTCCCTAGCCCTTGAACCGTGAACCCTGACCAGGCTTCAATTTGCTGGCAACATTCGAAATTCCTAATAAATGAAGTTTGCTACCTTTTGACCATCGGATCATTTTGTGCAGTTTCACCAAAATCGAGATGAGCATCCTTGTGGCAAAGAAATTGAACAAGCGTGATTAGAATAAGATTACTGGACTAGTTGATGAGACATAAACTCATCACAAATACAGTACGTAGAAGCCAGTAGAGGTATGTGCGGGGCAAAGAAGTAGAGAAATATCCACAGGGAGTGATGTGGGCAGCTGGAGCAGTGGTGCAAGCCGGCTGTAAAGGGAGTTGTACCTGAGGGATGTAGCTCAACCTTGTGGAGGGCGGTGGGAGGCGGCAACTGCCCACGTCACAGCAGTGAGCAAGGGACGAAGGCAACCTCACCGGCTTTGTGAGAGAGAACGGCGGGGACCCCTGATCGGGATGTGCCGACAGTGGGTTTTCGCCGTCGGCGACGGCCACCGCGTCTACACTAAGCATCCACCCCTTCCCCAAGCGGACGTGATCCGCCGGGATGTTAGAGATGTGGCCACAGTCGTTTTGTGCGAGAGAGTGTGAAGAGAGCAACCCCAGCAAGCAACCGTGTAGGCTGGCCCGTCCTGACTATGTATATAGTGGAGCGGTTTCCTTTTCTCTCCATATGAACCTATCATATTGCGTACGTGCCACTGAAGAAAAAGAACTTTATTTATAAATGACGCGGCACCTACTACTCGTTCTCCTATAACCTTGCGCTTGGCATCTCCAAAATATTAACCTTGCGATTGGCTCTTCGCCTCTTCGGGAAGTCGAGCAGTAATGGTAGTGCAGTATATATCGTTCTTGCTATATGAGACCGAATGAATTGCTGCACGTCCACCACGTGGGCGAGGGTCGAGGGGCGAGGGAGAGTGCTACATACGGAGCAAAATGAGTAAATCTACACTCTAAAATACGTCTATATTCATCAGTGTTTGGAGTATGTACTAGTAGTTCATATTGAAATCTACTAAAGGACATATATATTCCAAACAATATGATATAATCTCTATAACCAAGGTAGTAGGGACGAGGAGTAAACAGAGGGAGTAGTAAATTTTTCTCCTCGTCCTGCGAGCCACCGCGCGCATGGGCGAGGGAGCGGGCGTAAGGCGTAGTAAGAAAGCTTCACCTCATCATGCGAGCCACCGCGCCCATGGGCGGGGGAGACGGCATACTAAGCAAGCTTCTCCTTGTTCTGCGAGTTGATGGGACACATCAAAAGTACTCCAGTGTATAGAGCCTTGCCTCTAAGCTAGGCCCCACATGGTTTGCCTCTTTTTTTAACATAACACGTCAAGTTGCAATTTGTTTGTTCACCCGTGGTAGACGATCCTCCCTCCACCAAGTGGACAACCAGTACATGTGCCAAATTACCACGTGGGCTGCCTTTTTCGTACAGAAATGAGCTCCACCGTGTACCCACGCGGGTGTGGTTGGGAAAGAGACGGGAGTACATCCGCCATGCATGCACCTCTTCTCTTCGTGCACGTCCCCCACCTACGTGGGTGTGTGTGAGAGATACAAACCGTGTTCGTGAGTGTTTTTTGTTTTGGGGTGGGGGTGGGGTGGGGGTTGATTTCGTGAATTATTTGTGGGAATATGTGTCGATGACATCTCAAACAAAATTTTGCATGCAATGTGTGTGAAATGGAGGCCTATCCATATCATACATAGACGGTTGGGCAATCCACGAGAAGAGAGAGGGGTCATAGCTATCGATAGAGTCGAAGAGAGGATCAAGTGGGTGGGTGCGAGATCGATGAAGAGAGCCATCGAAATTGTGTGTGTACAAGTCAAAAATATAGGGCGACTGGCCTACCGGAACGTTAGAGGGCACACATCAAGTTTGTGTGTGGCAGGGAGACATGTCTAGAGTGCTTGATGTATCATTGTGTGTGTGGGGGGGGAGGGGTGGTGGGAGGGGTAGGCGGAGGCCTAACTATAGAGGTAGAACGACTCGTATATGTGTTGAGAAGGAGAGACCCAGCTATGTCTTGAGGGAGATCGGTCGACATCCATACATAACTGAAGGACGAGAAATATGATAGGAGAGAGAGAAGGAGAGAGAGAGAGGGAGGGAGAGGGAGGGAGAGGGAGGGAGAGGGGTAGAGTGCTGGATGGGTGATGGAGTTGCTTCTCGAAGATGGCGGGAGAGGCCTACTAGACAAACTGAGGGTGGAACTGCAATGTTATCAATAAGAGTGGGGATGTGTTTCTGTGTGTGCATGTGCGTGATAGATCTGTCGGGACGCATCCATGGATGATGAAGGGGAACCATGTGTTTGGTAAGGAAACCTAACTAGATCGGTAGATCAATTGTTGTTTGTCGGAGGAAGGGAGAGACACAACTAATGAGGTAGATCGATTGACGTGTGGGTAAAAATGAGTTATAAGGACCTAGCTAGCTATATGTATAGCGAGAGATCGGTCAGTATACGTCCATTTGTTAGAGGAAAATAAGGCCCGGCGAGACGGATAGACAGAGAGAATGGAGCTAGGAGGTGGTGCGAGAGGCCCAACTACTAGCTAGATAGGGGGAGGAGTGTGCGGTTGTGAGAGAGATGAAAAGAGGGGCGAGAGTTTACACGTGTGTCTGGCCGTATGAGAGACACGAGGCAAGGACACATAAAGGAGGAGATTGAAGGTGTGTTTGTATGTTGTAGGTAGGCATCGCTGGAGAAGTTTATGTGTGTGTCGGAAAGGAGTTGTGGAGACTCTGGGAAAACGACCTAAAGAAAAAAATGAATGTGCCCGGTGGATAGAATGCCGAGGGAGGGGGAGGGCGAGGAGGGTGTGTGCATGCACGAGAGAAAGTTAGTAGTAGCTACAAAGGTTAGAGGATTGTGTGGGTGTAAGAGACTAACAAAGATCATAATTTGATATGAAAGCGGATTCATATATATGAATAGGAGATCATAGTGTTTTAAACATTGCATGCATGAATATAGCGGTGATACATGTGCTGTGCACATGTTATACCATAATGTGATAATGCATTGTGTTTGCAACTCACAGCTAAATGCCGAACAATCTAAACCATACTATACATCAAACAATCTCACATTTTATTTGAATTTGTGATAATGTGTGGCGTTTGCAGCTTCCAACTAAATATCGAACAATCTAAACAATACTATATGTCGAACATTCTCACATTTTATTTGAATTTGTGGTAATGTGTGGTGTTTGCAACTCACATCTAAATACTTGTAGGCGTAGGGGGCGAGGCACCATACATAATGTGATAAACACATTATACATATAAGACATGGTTTAGATTATGAAGATCTAGCTAGAGCTAGAAATGTAACGTGATTTGAAATCAAAATAAAGTGGATTCAAAAAATCTAGTTCGAGTTCATATAGTACACATAGTTCATATGTAACTCGAGACTAATCATGTGGTGTGCTGTGAAGATAATACACAAACGATGGTTTAACTTGACAATAATGATGATTGTAGATCTTATTAAAACAGAGAAACGAATTCAAATGCTTTTACTTCACAACAATCATTACTATAGATCTTATTCAAATAGAGAAACGAATTCAAATTTAGTTCATATTGAAGCAGTAGTATATACGTTTGGAATGCACTAAAACGTTCATTTGAGTAGTAGGTTGCATGCATTATACACATAGCAAAATATTTTAATTGAACATAACATGAATTCAAAGTTTTGAATGACATTTGTAGGGCGCATTGATTTGGTACAGTACACGTTAGGCTTGTCCGGAAATTTCAACCCGCGCCTTGTTAGCCTGAAATATTTAAGATATATCTTTGTCTCGTTGTGCTCCGACAACTCCCTCCATCTCAATCCGCGCCTTGCTATTCCGAAATTACAACGCACGCGAAAACTCCCACCTCCTGTGAAATCCTGACACGCAAAATGCCCGTGGTACCCCTGAACCGAAAGAACCGCCTCAAATCGGTGGGGGTACTTTCGTAACTTACCCCACATTTCTGACAAGCGCGTCTCTAAGACATGGTTCCCCACTGCCACCCCATCCTCCCACCCATTCGTACACCGAGGCCGGAAACCCGCGACGAAACCCCACACCCTGCTCCGTCCGCCACCCAGTCGGAGCCTCTTCCCCGACGACGTCGTCCACAGCAACACCTCGACGTCCCTCATCCACCGTACCGGCTGAGGATCCATCGTCGATCTCATCGTCCTGCCGGTTCAGCCACCCCGTCCTCCACCTCCAAGGAGCTGCCCCGACGTTCCCCTCGTCTTTTGCGCCACCTCCATTCCCACACCGCCGTCTTCACCTGCACCACCGGAAGAGCATTATCATCACCGTTTCCTTGGATGAAGCTGTGGCATAATCAGGGCCACCAAAGAGGTTGTACACTAATCACCGGATTTTCTTCTTGATTCAATCTCACGGTGCTGCCGGCGCTTGGTCCCGAGCCGACACGGCGCGGCTCCATCCACGGCGGCGTCGCCGGCCACTTCCTCCACGGTGTCGCTCCCTCGGCGGCGACGTCCACATCAGTAGGACCTGCTGCTGCTTTAGCTCTCGCTCACGCTGCTGCTCTGCTCTTGTTCTCGGTCCCCTGCCTGGTCTGCTCTTGCTATTGTTCTTGCTCGCGCTGCTGCTCTCGCTCTTGCTCTTGCTTGCGATGCTGCTCCGATTTAGCTACACTTCACTCCGATGCCGCCGGGGTGAAGGAAGAACCAGCCGCAGCGGGGAGGGGGGCTCACCGGAGAGGTACCCCACTATCTATCTTAGGGTTCAGGATGGGGCGGTGGTCGCCGGCGGTGGTGGGGCGGTGGCGTGGGGATCGCCGGAGAAAAAGCTCGTCACGGGGGGCCTAGAGGGATGACCGGGGCGGCGGCGGACCGGCGGTGGGGAGTGTTTTCGTGGCGGGCGGGGCAGCGCACCGCTGGCCGCGGGCAGTGGGGGGCTGCTGTTTGGCCGGCTCAGGGGGGTGGAGGTTGAAGATGAACCGCAGGCCCTTGATTTCGTATCCAACGGCTGCAAAATCGACTGACCAGAGATGAAAAAGTCAGTCGACCGACATGTAGCCTCACCTTGCTAGTGCGTTCAGTTTCGACAGCAAAATTCAGTTTCGACAGTTAAGTTCACTTTCGACAGTTAAGTTCAGTTTCGACAGTTAAATTCAGTTTCGATAGTTAAGTTCAGAGATGAGCGGCTGATGTATTTTACATCTAGAACTTTGTGTTTATGTATTTTACGTCATGTATTGGAGATGCTATTAGAATTCCACTTAGGTTAATGTTGTTCGTTGTCTCTCTTGTCCTGCTTCAGCCTCGGCGTCGTACAACTCACCGGAGCTGCTCCAACGACGAAACCCTCCATCACAGCGGAGCAGTACCTCAGGCTCCATCTCCAGACGCCTAAGATCTTGTTCCCCTCCTCCGACAGCCAAGTCTGCCGGAGCATCCTCACCGGCCAACCGAATCACGCTGAGATCGACATGGCTTCGCCAAAGAGGTTGTACACTTGTTGCATCTCTTTTTTACTCTACATGTTATATATATTGTCCACTGAGCACACGGATTTGTTCCTTTAGTGTCTCCTTGAAAGAAAAAAACGTAGGAATTTTAATTTTCACTTGTCCTCCTTTTCAAATTCCTATTCATGAAGCACAAGACTAAGAGATAGTAGCATAATAGCATTATAACCGTACATTTTCTTGTGGTTTGACTTAATCTCACCATGCTTCTTTGCATCCTGTGATCTTCCAATTGTTGTGAATCAAACACCCAGATTGGAAGAAATCCTGTGTTTTTAAATTCTCTGTTTTGCACGTACATTCCTATCCTATTCCTGTCTACTTCCTATCCCTGCATTGTTGGAATCCTCCAATTCAAACGAGCCCTTACAGAATTACTTCTCTTACAGATAGTTGTCAAAGAAAACCTTGCGTGGTTTGTCCAGCTCCTACTGCGCCGTCGTCCACCCCAGCTCAGCTGCTCCAACGATAGAAGGGTCTAGCATAGCAGGGATCCGGCCTCCAGACTATCTTTCGCTGCCTCAGATCTTCTTCCCCGCCGCTGGCAGCCATGAAAACTGCACTACCATCATCAATCGAGCAGATGACCTTGAGGACTACACGGGTCTGCAAGAGAGGTCGCACTCTTTCATGTCTGCTTATGTTATGCATCGCTTAATATTACATGCTACTTTATCGTCCTGTTCACCGATTAGACTCTGAGTCAGCTCCAAAGTAATGGTCAAACTTTAGTTTTTAAATGGTTGTGGGGTACATATCGGGGCCGCTATCAATAGTATCTATCTACTATCTGGTTAATCTCCGGTGTCTACTATGAGTTTCATGTTGGGTGGGAAACAAACAGTAAAGAAGCCATTATCTGTATTTTTTAACTGAAGCCATTATCTGCCTGCTATTATTGGTTTTGGGTCAATCCACGGGTTGCTACCATCACTTTGGATTTCTGCATGCACTCCTTACATAATCTCACCATGTTTTATTCCTATGCATGACAGTTATTGTAAACAATGGAACTGAACATGTAGAGCAAAAGAGACGAGCCTTGCGTGGCATAAAATTTCATGCAGACCTCGCTCCATGGTAGGCGTAAAGGCATCCCCCCCTCCACGCATTTCAGATTGTAATCGAGAGGAAGATATCTGTTCTGAGGGGGATTCAGAAGGAGAAGACAACTCCTCTTTACCCCCTGAGGTGTTCTCTCTAACTTGGCATGCTGATGTTGGTTATATCATGCATATGGTGTCTTGCATTGCTTACTTTATACATCAAATATGTCATCTGCTTAGTTTAGACATCCTTTGTGCGAATGCCATCTGTTTAGTTTATTCATCGTTTATGTGAATTATGCAATGCCATCTTGTTTAGCCAGGCATCATATATGTGAATTTTGCAATGACATCCTGCTTAGCCATTCATCTTATATGTAAATTATATCAGGCCATCCTTTTTTGGTTACATATTACAGTTGTCAACAATGTTATTACATTCAACTGCTCTTCGTGTGCATCAGCCATTTGACACGGTGATGGCAAATTCTGGAGTGAAAACAAGGTCTTCAGAGCAGACTATGCTATCTGACGAAGCGCATATCTCGCTGGTTACGGATAGCTCCTCAGAGGAGGATTCAGAGACAGATGACCAGTCCTATCCCCCCCGAGGTGTATTCTCTAACTTGGCAGGGTTATGTTGCTCATATCGTGCGTATAGTGTCTCGCATTGCTATGTCATTTGATTAGTTTAGACATGCTTTGTGTGAATGCCACCTGTTCAGTGTCTAATTACCATATATGTGAATTATGCATTGCCATCTTGTTGCAAGACATTATATATGTGAATTATACAATGCTATCTTGTTGCAAAGGCATTATATATGTGAATTATGCAATGCCATGCTGTTCAGCCAATCATCATGTATGTGAATTATATCATGCTATCATTTTTTGTATTACGTGTTCCATTTGTCGACAACGTTTGTATATTCAACTACTCTTCTTGTGCATCAGCCATTTGAAGCGGTGATGGAAGTATCTGAACTGAAAACAAGGTATTCAGAGCAGACAATGCTACCTGCTAAAGCATACATCTTGCTGGTTACAGAGAGCTCCTTAGAGGAGGATTCAGAGACTAATGACCAGTCCTATTTTCCCCCTGAGGTCTATGCTCAAACTTGGCAGGGTTATATTACCCATGTCATGCATGTTGTCTTGCATTCATATATTTGAATTATATCATGCCATCATGTTTACATAGTACATACACATCATCTATCTAAATTACGACATGGCAACCCATTTAATAAAGACATCATATAGTTATATCATCTGATCCTGTTTAGTGTTGACAGTCATCATATTTTGAATTATGGCATTCTATCCGTGAATGTATGTGAATTATGGCATGCCAACCTATTTAATAAACACATTATATAGTTATGTCATGTCATCCTGTTTACATAGTCTCATATTTTGAACTATGTCTTTCCATCTTTTTTAGTTAGCCATCATAATGTGAAATTGTGTCATGCTATCCTGTTTAGTTAGCCATCATATATGTGAAATTGTGTCATGCTATCCTGTTTGGTTAGACAACATAAATATGAATTATTTCATGCCCTCTTTTATTCCCCACTATCCATTGCACCTGTCTATCATACAATGTCTATACTTTCAATTACTTTTCTTGTTTATCAGCCATTTGAATTGAAGAGCGTGATGGCAGTATCTAAGGGAGTAACAACACAGTCTTCAGAAAAGATAGTGCTACCAGTTGATGCAGATAGAACCACGATTGTACTTGCCCAAGGACCAGATCCACCACACATAACCCAGACTATCGCAGATTGTACCCCTACCCAGTTGGACAGAGAACCAGCTACACCCCTTCTAACCCCAACCTCGGCAGATAGTAACCCAGTTCCAGTTGAAACAGCACTGTCTCCACCACAGAGCACCCAAACACAAGCAGTTAGTAAGGGAACTGCAGTGCCCAAAGCACGAGGACCACCACTCCGAATCCCAACTCAACGCTTAAAGGAGAAGAAGATTTGTTCTCAGGTCAGGTTCTGTAGCTATGGTTCATACTCCTTTGCTCTTGCATGACTGTATTTACTCATACCAACTATTTTCAAATTTGAAGGATGGAATTGAAACTCCAATGGCGCAATAGGTATGTTTTAAACCTATTTCTTTAACTGGTTTGCTGTTGTAACCTGCTCTATGTTGATTTCAGTTTCAATTGAATAAACAGTTATGTTCTCATGTCATGCACATTACAAGTGTTGTTATTGCTCTATAGTTACCCACACTTATATTCTATCTATTCTGCTTTGTCTTGAACAAATATTATTTGAACTGTGTCTCTATCTTGATTTGGCAACAAAAACTAGAATGATATAGACCATAAAGTGACCATGGTACATAGATATATGTTTGTTTCATGTTGTTATCCTGTCCACTTTACTACTGAACTCATTTACCAAAATGAGTTTCATATACAACATGGCAAACATGTGATGTGTCTGCTTGTTTCTCTTTTAGAATGCGGACAAAATATTGGAGAATAGTACCGCGTTATCCAATGGTAAATGAAGTAATGCAGATAAGGTTCAAGATAGTGAGACATCCCTGTTGGTCTCCAAGAAAGCTGATAAAAACTATCTTGACGACAGTGAGGGAACCCAAAAGTCCTGTCTTGATGTAGTGTTCGAGTTACTGGCCACTACTGCTGGCACAAGCTATTCGAGCTTGCTGCCTGAATCAGTTCGTCTTCTTGAGTCTCAACTTCAAGTTGAAAGACATCGATCAGATGTGCTGTGACAGGAAGCTGAAGGACTGAGGAAGTCCCTGCAGAATTCAGATGCATATTTTCTGGTGCAACAGCAAGTGCTGGAGGATTTAAGCGCCAAACAAGAGAAAGTTAATAAGCTTGCTAAGCATCTTGCTAGCATTATGGGTACCCAGGATATTTTTTCTTGAGATCTTCTAAAGTGGTTTCAGTTCTGGATTTGTTTTGCTGCGGCGTTTATTTGCGTTGGTCACCAACTTTGACAACCAGTGTATATGATATGCTGCTTTGTTCCCTATATTTGCATTGGTGGCGAACTTTGATGCCCAGTGGATGTAATATGTGTAATAGCCGTGATAGCCTAGCATTAATTGCTTGCTTATTTATTTCCTTGTTGTCTTGTTTATTTGTTTGCTTGTAGTCATTGCAGTTCTTTTTCCGTGGTTAGCTAGTGGCCGCAATAACCTATTTTTTAAAACTAGGCCACAATAACCATGGGCTAATATTTACTGTAGTGATACTAGTCCTCCTACTGGCCGTAGAAACAGTGGGCCTTCTATGGGCCGTAGAAACAATGGGCCTTCTATGGGCCGTAGAAACAATGGGCCTTCTACGGGCCATAGAAACAATGGGCCTTCTGTGGGCCGTATTATCAATGGGCCTTATACGGGCCGTATAATCGATTGGCCAAACATGGGCCAAACAGACCGCATTATGGCCGTAAACGGGCTAGAGTTGGAATTGTCCGTTCATGGGCCGACCATAATGGGCCATCGTTAATAGGCCGTATTTGATGACGCTATGAAATCGGCCCAACATACTAATGGACCATAGACAGGCCGACTGTAACCACGGGCTGAATTTGGCCCACAAGCAAAAAATGACAGTAACGGGCCGTAAGTAAACGAATGCTGGAAATGAGCCCAAGAATAAATGAGCTCTAAGAAGGCCGAAAGATAACATGGGCTGGAAACGGCCCAACGGAATAACGGGCCGTTAATGGGTATAAAGTGATACACTATTCATTACGGGCCAGTTTCACCACGGGCCGTTAATGGGTGTAAAGTGATACACTGTTCATTACGGGCCAGTTTCACCACGGGCCGTTAGTAGGCCAAGAGTTACATAGGGCCTCATATGGGCCGAAAGACGTCATGGGCCATACATGGGCCAGAAGTGAAAATGGGCTGGAATCATATCGGATGGCCCAGATGACGCTACTAGGCCTAATTCGGATAGGGCGTAACGAGCCTTGGGTTAGCGGGTTGTAAATGGGCTATATTCAAATAGGCCGTTAACAGGCTTTCCATGGGCCGGCCCGCCAGCTTTTAACCAAGTCAAACGGGCCGGCCTTTTCACAGGAATGGGCCTCTGTTGGGCCGTGCCACGTGTCGACGTATCATAGGCGCCTTCCGTCCAATGAGTGGTTGACATCTGTCCCAACGATGAGCCGACACGTGTTTCCTCCAGCCAATGATGATTTTACACGTGGAAAATCCCCATTGGTTGGGGCTGTTAACGGGTTATCGGATCCAAAACCCGACCCGATAGTTTAACGGCGTTCCGTTACGGTGGATGCCATGTGTCAGTCACCCTTGACGAAAGCACTTCTGTGACGCGCGATTTATCGTCATGGAAGTGGACACTTCCGTGATGATAATTTTGGTAATGTCATGGAACACTTGTACAACAACACAGGAATGACTATCTTGATTCTGTCATAAATTTGTCATGGATGTACATGCATGACAGAAAACGCAACCTACTGTGACAAACACGTATCATCACGGAAGTGTATTTTTTTGTAGTGCAGGTTATATTATTCAAATCTTTAATAGCCAACATGGCTGGATTTTTATTATGGTTGTCAATAACCAATACTATGGTTGAGGTTTTCAAAGTCGCTTCAGCGCAATAGATATGATTTATTCTACAATGGAAGGAATAGTCCCGAGTCGCTGCAGGCTTACGACCCGGCACTTGGGGGCTACATTATTCAAATTGAGATTACATCAAATATGCAAGTCCCATGTCACTGCCAGCATGCACCATGGCACTTGGGGGCTAATGCAAAGTCATTTTTTTCATCACCTTATTGAAGACCCGACTCATCAAATTATATGAGCCGGCCCTTGGGGGCTACCAATTGCTCCTATCAACAATTCAAGGTACACAGGTTTTAATCCATTATTGAAGGGTCCACTCCTCAGTTGGTAAAGCACAAAGCTCTTAACCTTGTGGACGTGGGTTCAAGCCCCATGATGGGAGTTACATCATATGATGTTATTTTCAATGAAGTATATATAAAGTCCCAACTCAGTATTATCTTACTGAGCCGGCCCTTGGAGGCTACACGTTGCTGTTAAAATCTACATGATCATATTTTCAAAGTCCCTGCTCATTATTTGCATAATGACCCGGCCCTTGGGGGCTACACTGATTGAAGTTTTTATGAGCATCAGGCAATTACATGTCCCAGGTTGCTGCAAGCATGACAACCCGACACTTGGGGGCTACATATGTGGAATACTCAGTTTATGACTAATGGTTGAGAAGAACCACCTGGATTTCTTCAAGCTTGTGATATTTATATTTGAAGCAAGTCTTAAGTTGTTGCTATGCTACCTTCTTAAGACTTGGGGGTTACAAGTGATAGGCATATAAGAGGTATATTTTCAAGCTTGATGTTAACTACAATTATGACTCGGTGCCATCAATATTTATAAACCGACAGTTTTTGGCAATGGTAAACCGGCGAGTTCTATATCCTTAAACCGGCTGAAGATCAGATTAGTATTTCAAGGACCAATATTTTTGTTAAGCATTGGGAGCTGAGTCAAATGAGTTATTCTATATAATATTTTTCTATGAAAAACCAATGTCAGCAAATTGCTTATGAAGCTGGCCTATTGACCTAGATTTTCTAGAAGAAGGAAATGACAAGGAGTTAAGGAGGATCAAGATCAGTTTAACATGGATAAATCCAAATTAAACTAGGGGCTAATTTCGGGGATATACCCCGCGGTATGACCCGGCCGGAGACGATAACCCAACAGGAGTTAAGTCAGATGATAACCCGGTAGGAGTTAAGTCAGATGATAACCCGACAGGAGTTAAGTCAGATGATAAACTGGCAGGAGTTAAGTCAGATGATAACCGGGAGGAGTTAAGTCAGATGATAACCCGATAGGAGTAAAGTCTGATAAAATCCGGCAGACAATCATAAACCGATAGACAGTGATAACCCGGCAGACCATCATATGCCGGCAGACCGTCATAAACCGTCACCAGTCATATCCCGGCAGACAGTGATAACTCGGTTGCCAGGGGTTATGAAGCCCGAGACGTTATGAAGCCCAAGACGTTAAGAAGCCCATGAAGAGAAGTCAGAATAGTTTAAGTCTTAATCCGAGTTGGACTCTACATGTAACCCGCCCCTTCAACATATATAAGAAGGGGCAGGGCACCCCAAGAGGGGGGACAATTTTAAGGGTTAGGGATAATTGGGAGAGCCGGTTTACGGTGACTCCCTCATGATGATAATGAGACCTACCCACAAACAGCATGTAGGGTTGTTACCGGATGATGTTTCCCGGGCCCCGAAGCTGTCTAAACCCTTGTCTTGTCTTGCGTCTCTTGATTCCGCTCAACCCCTCTCAAGCTACCACATAGATGCGTTGGCCTCACGACTAAGTCCTCACACTAGGACATCTGTCGTGACAATTCCACAACAATACCTACCTATTATGGCATTTCCATAGCCATTCCGAGATATATTACCATGCAACTTTCCACCATTCCATTTATTATGACACGCTCCATCATTGTCATATTGCTTTGCATGATCATGTAGTTGACATCGTATTTGTGGCAAAGCCACCATTCACAATTCTTTCATACATGTCACTCATGAGTCATTGCACATCCCGGTACACCGCCGGAGGCATTCATATAGAGTCATATTTGGTTCTAAGTATCGAGTTGTAATTCTTCAGTTGTAAGAAAATAAAAGTGTGATGATCATCATTATTAGAGCATTGTCCCATGTGAGGAAAGGATGACCGAGACTATGATTCCCCCACAAGTCGGGATGAGACTTCGGACGAAAAATAAAAAAAAGAGAAAAAAAGAGGTCATAAAAAAGGCCCAAAAAACAAAAAAATGAGAGAAAAAGAGAGAAGGGGCAATGCTACTATCCTTTTACCACACTTGTGCTTCAAAGTAGCACCATGATCTTCATGATAGAGAGTCTCCTATGTTGTCACTTTCATTTACTAGTGGGAATCTTTCATTATAGAACTTGGCTTGTATATTCCAATAATGGGCTTCCTCAAAATGCCCTAGGTCTTCGTGAGCAAGCGAGTTGGATGCACACCCACTTAGTTTCTTTTTGAGCTTTCACACACTTATAGCTCTAGTGCATCCGTTGCATGGCAATCCCTACTCACTCACATTGATATATATTGATGGGCATATACATAGCCCGTTGATACGCCTAGTTGATGTGAGACTATCTTCTCCTTTGTGTCTTCTCCACAACCACCATTCTATTCCACCTATAGTGCTATATCCATGGCTTACACTCATGTATTACGTGAAGATTGAAAAAGTTTGAGAACATCAAAAGTATGAAACAATTGCTTGGCTTGTCATCGGGGTTGTGCATGATTTAAATATTTTATGTGATGAAGATAGAGCATAGCCAGACTATATGATTTTTTAGGGATAGCTTTCTTTGGCCATGTTATTTTGAGAAGACATAATTGCTTGGTTAGTATGCTTAAAGTATTATTGTTTTTATGTCAGTATTAAACATTTGTCTTGAATCTTATGAATCTCAATATTCATGCCACAATAAAGAGAATTCCATGGATAAATATGTTAGGTAGCATTCCACATCAAAAATTCTGTTTTTATCATTTACCTACTTGAGGACGAGCAGGAATTAAGCTTGGGGATGCTTGATACGTCTCCAACGTATCTATAATTTTTCATTGTTCCATGCTATTATATTATCAACCTTGGATGTTTTATATGCATTTATATGCTATTTTATATGATTTTTGGGACTAACCTATTAACCTAGAGCCAGGTGCAAGTTTTTGTTTTTTCCTTGTTTTTGAGTATCGCAGAAAAGGAAAACCAAACGGAGTCCAATTGACCTGAAACTTGACGGAGCTTATTTTTGGACCAGAAGAAGCCCACGGAGCATCGGAGATGGACCAAAAGAGTCCCGGGCTGCCCACGAGGCTGGGGGCGCGCCCACCCCCCTAGGCGTGCCCCCTGCCTCGTGGACAGCCCGGAGACCTCCCTACCTTGTTCCCAACTCCAACACCTCTTATATAACCCAAAACTTCCAGAAAGAAACCTAGATCGGGAGTTCCTCCGCTAGAAGCCTCTGTAGCCACCGAAAACCAATCTAGACCCGTTCCGGCACCCTGCCAGAGGGGCTAATCCCTCACCGGTGGCCATCTTCATCATCCCGGCGCTCTCCATGACGAGGAGGGAGTAGTTCTCCCTCGGGGCTGAGGGTATGTACTAGTAGCTATGTGTTTCATCTCTCTCTCTCTCATGTTCTTGAGTCGGCACGATATTGATGTATCGCGAGCTTTGCTATTATAGTTGGATCTTGTGATGTTTCTCCCCCTCTACTCTCTTGTGATGAATTGAGTTTTCCCTTTGAAGTTGTCTTATCGGATCGAGTCTTTAATGATTTGAGAACACTTGATGCATGTCTTGCACGTGCTTATCTGTGGTGACAATGGGATATCATGTGATCCACTTGATGTATGTTTTGGTCATCAACTTGCGAGTTCCGTGACCTCGTGAACTTATGCATAGGGGTTGGCACACGTTTTTATCTTGACCCTCCAGTAGAAAGTTTGGGGCACTCTTTGAAGTTCTTTGTGTTGGTTGAATAGATGAATCTGAGATTGTGTGATGCATATCGTATAATCATACCCACGGATACTTGAGGTGACATTGGAGTATCTAGGTGACATTAGGGTTTTGGTTGATTTGTGTCTTATGGTGTTATTCTTGTACAAACTCTATGATAGATTGAACGGAAAGAATAGCTTCGTGTTATTTTACTACGGACTCTTGAATGGATTGATCAGAAAGGATAACTTTGAGATGGTTTCGTTCTCTGCTATTAGTGACTTTGGAGTGACTCTCTGTTGCATGTTGAGGGATAGTTATATGATCCAATCATGTTATTATTGTTGAGAGAACTTGCACTAGTGAAAGTATGAACCCTAGGCCTTGTTTCAACGCATTGCAATACCGTTTACGCTCAGTTTTACCACTTGCTACCTTGCTATTTTTATATTTTCAGATTACAAAAACCTATATATACTATCCATATTGCACTTGTATCACAATCTCTTGGCCGAACTAATGCACCTATACAATTTACCATTATATTGGGAGTGTTGGGGACACAAGAGACTCTTTGTTATTTGGTTGTAGGGTTGCTTGAGAGAGACCATCTTCATCCTACGCCTGCCACGGATTGATAAACCTTAGGTCATCCACTTGAGGGAAATTTGCTACTATCCTACAAACCTCTGCTCTTGGAGGCCCAACAACGTCTACAAGAAGAAGGTTGTGTAGTAGACATCACTCACTATAAATATTGTGCCTCCCACGACATCCAGAAGAACGCTCACGTTCATCACTATCTCCTCCCCCTCTGTCGTGGGTTTGTCACGGCAGATGTCCTCGTGAAAGGACTTAGTCGTGGAGCCATCGCTACGGGTTAGCTTAAAGGGGTTAAACTGGACAAGGGACACGAGAGATTTTATACTAGTTCGGCCCCTTCGATGAAGGTAAAGCCAACGTCTAGTTGTGATTGGTATTGCTGGGGTTTCGATGACCAGGGAGCGAATCCGCTTTGCCTGGCTCTCGAGTTGTTGTCTGTTGTCCCTAAACCGCGACCGGATCGTCCCTTTATATACATAGGTTGACACCCTCCAGATTACAGAGTCCCGTGGCCGGATTATAAACTTGTCCGACTCGGTCTCTATTCCTCCTAACTTACAATACAAGTTACATGAAAGAGTCAGTTTTACATCTACAGGCCTTAACTCGCCTTTGGGCCTTGGGCCTTCGTAAAGCGCCATCGTCCTCACGTCTTCATGGGCTTCTATATTCATGGAGTTAACCCAGCCACTCCTAGCCGGTTTACCTCTAGTAACCATATCCCCAACATTAGGCCCCAGATTGATTTGAACTTGTTCATGTCAATCTTCAATACTTAGAAAAATTCTTGCCCTGGCACCTTCGTATGAATCTGGTAAACCGCCGTGATGTCATCCTTTAGATCCGCAGTAAACCGCCATGATGTCATCTATTCGTTGAAGCCGAAGATACCCTTCATTAATGAATATCCAACCCTCGAGGCGACATCCTCATTAACTATCCATTTTAAGCTCCTCGATTTACCCATTTGTCACTTATCGGTTCACCTTATAAATAGGCCCAAGGGCCATTCTCTTTTCCCCCTTCGCATCCCTCGCTTCTTCTTCATCCTTGCGACGCCTCTGCACCCGAGCGCCGCCGCTGTCGCCAAGCTTCGCCTCCGCTTCTCCGTTGGCCGCTGCATCAACCTGGTTGCACCAGAGAGCCGCGGTGTGCCTCTGTTGCTCCATTAGCCGCTGTAAGTCCCTTTCTTTCCTCCTTTGTAGATCTGTCTAGGGTTTCCTTGTTCATCGCAGTTCGTCGAAGTTCATCGAGGCTCCGATGCTGTTCTTCCCTGTTCCTCCTTAGTCCATGGATAAAAACCTCAAGCTTTATGTAGTCCGTGTAATGGCTTATCTTACGTTATCACAACAAACCCTTATGCACATAGAACTGATCTGGACCTTTGTGAACCTCTTCGGGACCAACATTTTTCGGTCAAAATCATTTTGCTTTCCTGTCTTACGGTAGATCCAAAATTTCCATGTAACCTTGTGAAACCTATTTTACCTTACTTAGTCGTCTTACCTTAGATCTATATCCTCTTTATCCCATAGGCGGTTTACTTTTTGTAGAAAGCAATCTATCACATACCATTAGTCCCCTTGTAAACCCGCAATCCTTTTATCTCCGTTGTATACTCCAGCTTAACAGTATGCGTATACCTTTGTTCCATTTACCGCTTTGTCATTCATTATTGTATTAGCCTCCGGTTTACGAAATTTATATACTTGGATTTTTTTATCCCATTGCACCTTATGCACCACCATGAATGAATTGTTAAACGGGTACTTCTTTTCAGCTTTTCACTTGCAATAGCCAAGCAGTTTTATACCTGCAACTGGGCTCCCTCCCGGGTTACCGAGGAACAACTTAGTGGAATGGTCAAAATTGGTACCCTGCCAAAAAAGAGTGAGATCCGATGGCGAGTTCCTGGTCTGGAGAACCCTCCTACTCCCAAGCAGGGTGAATCAGTGGTATTTGTTGATCACATAGGCCGTGGCTTCAAACTGCCCAGGTCAAAGTTTTTCCGGGATGTGCTTGCCAGTTTTCAGCTCCACGCCCAAGATATTGGACCCAACTCGGTATCCAATATATGCAACTTCCAAGTCTTCTGCGAAGTGTACTTACAAGAAGAACCAACGGTTGAGTTGTTCTGGGACTTCTTTCATCTGAAATGGCGTACTGAATTCGTAGACAGTCCCAACACTGAACTTGGCGGCGTCTCCATCCAAAAAAGGAAAGAAGTTGAATTTCCTCATGCTAAGCTACACAGTCACCCCAAAGACTGGAACCATACTTGGTTCTATGTTAAAGACACCTCCCCTGAAGATGAGAACCCTCTGCCGGGTTACCGTGCTCACCGGATCGCCAATACTCACCCACTGCCGCAACGTTTAAGTGCCCATGAACGAGCCTCATATGCCCCTCAACTCGCCAAGCTCCGAGCCTTTATGGCCAATGGTTTATCAGGCGTAGATGTTGTCTGTTGCTGCATATCCTTGAGCATCCTGCCATTAAGGCGCTACACCGGTTTAATGTGCGAGTATACTGGCAATGTAGACGACTCCCAACGCCATATCAACATTCAGCTAACAGACGAAGAAGTAACAAAGTCTATCAAAAAGATATTGAATGAATCGAAGGCTATCTGTCGCCAAACCGGATTAAACCCCTTCTATACTAAAAACAAACCGCCTGTTGTAAGTATCATCTTCCACTTTACACTTGATACCTTTGTACTGTACAAGTTTTGAATATCCCTTGCCCCTCTTTTAAACAGGGTGATGATCCGTTCTGGAAGAAGAAGCCTCAAGAAAAAGCGGCAAAGCCATCCCATCCTAAAACAAAAGACGTCAAGAAACCCTCAAAGCGGAAGGCGGCTGAACGCATCAGCATGGAACTGGATGACGACCCGGATGAACCGGAAGTTGAGGTAGAACTTGATTCACTTGGTTCCCTTTTCATGCATCTCATTGACAATGCTACTTATCAGGAGGACGTGGAGGGCAGCCAAGCTGACGATGTAGAGATAATTACGCTTTCCTCCGGTTCAGACTCTATGCCAACGCAAAAAATCTGTCAAGCGGTCCAGAAAGTAAGCTTTTCTCATCCTCTTGCTTACTTGGATCCAACATTTATTTTGAAGACGCATCAGCACGAGGCTCGCCGTACAACCCGGCACAACGGCCAACAGGTCACTTCGGCCGGTTTACCGGACACCCCAGTTCGGAAACGCCGATCTGAGGTCTCCCCCACTTCTGACGATTCTTATCCCAAGGCAGGTTATTTCCGACAACCTCTTAATCCATCTGATTCGAATTATCAGGTGACACCTCCCTCATTCTCTGGCGAGTCAACAGTGACCCAACTTCCTCCTCTCAAAACTGTAGCTGGGTAAATACTTGAGCCCCTTCTTTCGATGTATTTCATACTTTATATTATGCTTAACTTTCGCATCTGTTTCTGTTTTAGAGCCAAAGCTAGACCCAACCAAAAGGCTCGGGTGAATAATCCTCCCGAAGACCAGGTGGTTCGTGAACCAGAGCAAATGATTGAACCGGAACAAACAGTTGAACCGGAGGGTCCAAATCCTGAAGCTACGTTTGATGAACCATCCCCTCAAGAACATAATATTGATAACCAACCAGAAGCTGATACTGTTGTGCCTGAAGATGAATCGGCGGATCCAATCCGGGCTGACGACTGGTCTTCTAGTCCGGTGAGAGCTACTGACACTCCATCATCTCCAGCAAAGACTGCTGGAGACAAAGAAGGCGATGTTATGATTACCGGTATGGGCCACAGCTCTACTGGCCATCCTGTAATCTTGGCCAAACATAGTGCCAAAGAGGAGCGTGCTGCCATGGAAGAAGGTAAATGGAGTACTGACTTGTCAAGTTACGCCCATCTCAACGCTGAAGAACTCCACTCTGGTTTTCTAAACCGTCTGCACTCAAACCGTGATTATGAAGCCGATTTGGTGAACCTGATGAAGGAATGCTATGAGGTATTCTCATCACTTTTCCTTTCTTAAATCCAAAGTACCACCATCGTCCCAAGTAGCCCCCAAGGGCCGGTTTATGATGTTAATCATAAACCAAGGCTTTGTAATATCGTAATCCTTGCATGCTGATTCTCCATATGTCAAATCATCGTGGGAAACAAAACGGTATTTTATCATTGTATTCCTGTAGTTTTCATCGGTGTAGCCCCCAAGGGCCGTTTTAGATTTGTGAGGTAAACCGGGTCTTGAATCAATGCGTTAGCTTTGAACAGATGTACATTAGCCCCCAAGTGTTAAGGATAATGCTTGCATTGTACTTGAGACTTGTGAAAAATATGTTGATGATAGAGCAAATAGGCATTAGCCCCTAAGTACAAAGTGCATAACTTGTTATAGGCTTGGTACTTCATGACCTGGTTTGATAATATGTCTCACCTTTGTAGGCTGAGCTGAATAAGAAAGATGCCCAAACCGTGGACCTTCAAGAGAATGTGAAATCGCAACAAGCAGAGGCTTCCAGAGCCAAAGAAGAGATGATCAATGCCTTAGCAGCGATGGAAAAGCTGAAAGCAACCTTTGACAAAGAGCGTGCAGACTGGGATACGGAAAAGGCCAGTTTAACCAAGAAGGCCGAGGACGCAGAGGCAGCCCTGAAGCCTATGGTAGACGAGCTTACTGGCTTGAAGCGGCAGATTAACACCATGACGTCCGCTGTGTTTGGTAAGTACCTCCTCATGCAGTTTGTCTAATTCATAAGAGATTATCAATGACTGGTTTACTAATACTAAACCATGACAGGGACCCGCATTGCTCATCTGGGCTCTGAAATGCAGATGAAACTTAAAGCGGCCTACACCTTGATAGAACAACTGTTCTCTAGATCCCAACGAGCCATCTACAATGTAGCGTATAACAAGCCTCCGCCATTGCTGATAAAGGAAACAATTGAAAATCTGACCATGCTACCTGCCCGGATCACCAAACTAAAGAGAGCAGCCACAAGATCAGGAGCGCTGACCGTGCTAATCCAGGCCAAGGCATGGATTCCGGATCTTGAACCGGCAGATATCATCAAAGGATATCCTGGTGTGAAATAGGACGGTTCAGACTTCAACAATGACAATCTCTGAAGGCTGACAAAAGAGATGCGGCCTCTAGCAAGAAAACTGGCAGAAGAGACAGATCTGTCACATTTTCAGCCGGTTACGATGTTGAAGGGAAAAGACAGCCCGCACTAATTCATAGCGTAGAAGAGCTTATTCCGCCAATACGTAAGCATACTTACGCTCCTGATATAGACCCTTCCAACCTTATTCATGAAGAAGCTGTTTTTCAAGCTTTAACTGGAATCGACTGGTCAATGCCTGATTTCTAGCAACTGGGAAGGGATGAAGAGAATACACCCACTCAAGATGACCCTCAATCGTCAAGCCGTCCAGCTGAGGAATCCTAAACCGATGGCCGGTTTACTAATTGCAGTCTGTCGCTTTCTTGAAAACAATTATGCAATTTGGGCCGTTTAAAGAGCCTTGTAATAGGATAGCCGGAACACCTTTATCTGCCATGCCATTGAGCATGTTTGTTTTGCTTGATACCTGAAACTTGTTCCGCTTTTGGGATATACTTATGCATAGTCCATTATGATTTGTGTTCCTGCATATAAGTACTTGAAAGTGTCCTAGTGGTGTACAACCGGACAAGTTATGATGCCCAAAAATATATACATAACTTGGATGGATAACCAAGATTTGTATTAACTAGATAAAATAGATGATATCTGTGACATACCTCGTGGACTGGCCAACTGCTTGTATAATAAAGGTGAAAAACACCAATCCGGAGTGTTGATAACTCCTTGCCCTCTTGCCGGTTCATATAGAAACCATACTAGGCTATAATAGCCGTTGATTTGTTCATATAATGCTGATGACATCTAGTCAAAACCAGACCGGAGCAACATACTACTGGTTTAAAACTGATCATGTACTAACAACTAAGCGTTGAAAGCCATGCCGGGTTGTAATAAACACCAGTTTATCAGAAATATTCATAAATCCCTTATGAAAAAGAAAACAGCAAATCAAGAAGAAATATACAAGGCTTTTCATGGGCTTCCAGGCCCTAAATCGAGGCTTTTCATGGGCTGCCAGGTCGCTGAGTTAAACCATTTTGCAAAGCCTTTTAAGATGGACCTCAATCTTTAACCAATCACCTTTTTAACTTTGACAAGTTCAGGGTCCATGGGAGTGACTTGTCAAACCTTCGATGGGTCATACCAGGTTTACCTGGACGGTGTGGCTTACTTAAAGAAGGAAGAATAACCCAGGGTTTTAGGTGAATACACCTGGCTTCCAAGCCTGTCTTGATAGCCTATTACAAGGGTGCAAGATCGTTGTTCTTTGAGAAGCAAGGAGCCCCCGGGTAATATTTGAGCTGTGCTCAGTGGTTACCTATGGTTGAGCTGTGCTTAATGCAACAGACTCTCTTTGGTTCCACATATCTTCCTTTTGGCTTGAAGCCTATCAAGAGGTGTAGCTATGGTGTGAAGACAACCAAGCCCCCTAGTGATATCCCCTTTTGGTTTTAAACCGATCAAGAGGTGTAGCTATGGTTTGGATACGACCAAGCCCCCTAGTGATTTTCTTTATATATGTGTGGCCGTATAGGCCGGGTTAATAAAATGCCGCTTTGTCAGTAGAAGCTCCTGTAGGCTCACACATGATGTAAAAAGAACAGAGACCCCGCTTTATTCGAGGCTCCGGTTTATTATATAATATATACATTGTCATACGTATGTACATAAGAAGAGCCTGTGGCTCAAGTATAGTAAGGCCGAAGAAGAGCTATATTCCACAGCCACTTGGTCTCCTCTTCCGATTTACGTGCGTCTTTGTGCTCTCGAACATCAATGAGGTAGTATGACCCATTGTGCAGATTTTTGCTGACTACAAAAGGTCCTTCCCAAGGTGGGGATAACTTGTGCATATCAGTCTGATCCTGGATGAGCCGGAGCACCAGATCGCCCTCTTGAAAAGTTCTGGTCTTAACCCGACGGCTGTGATAACTTCGGAGATCTTGTTGATAAATCGTCGAACGTGCTGCTGCAAAATCACACTCCTCATCTAACAGGTCTAGTGAGTCCTGACGTGCTTTCTCATTCTCAGCTTCAACATAAGCCGTCACACGGGGTGAGTCATGACGGATGTCACTAGGGAGAACCGCCTCCGCTCCGTAAACCATGAAGAAAGGCGTGTAACCCATAGATCTGTAAGGTGTGGTGTTGATACTCCATAACACAGAAGGTAACTCCTCCACCCAACAACCCGGTGTCCGCTTTAAAGGAACCATAAGCTGGGGTTTGATACCTCACAAAATTTCTTGGTTTGCCCTCTCTGCTTGACCATTAGACTGGGGGTGAGCTACTGATGCTACGTCAAGCCGGATGTGCTCTTGTTGGCAAAATTCCTCCATCTCGCCCTTTGACAAATTAGTGCCATTGTCAGTTATAATGCTGTGCGGGAAACCAAACCGTAATATCACCTTTTTGATGAATTGAACCGTCGTGGCTGCATTACACTTACTGACTGGTTCTGCTTCCACCCACTTGGTAAATTTGTCAACTGCCACTAATAGGTGGGTCTTTTTGTCTTTGGATCTCTTAAATGGTCCAACCATATCGAGCCCCCAAGTTGCAAATGGCCAAGTGATTGGAATCATCCTCAACTCCTGAGCCGGAACATGAGCGCGGCGTGAAAATTTTTGACAGCCGTCACACCTTTTGACTAAATCCTTAGCATTAGCATGAGCTGTCAGCCAATAGAAGCCGTGCAGAAAAGCCTTAGCCACCAAGGATTTTGAACCGGCGTGGTGACCACAATCTCCTTCGTGGATTTCTCGCAAAATCTCACAACCCTCTTGAGGAGGCACACAACGCTGAAGTGCCCCTGTGACGCTCTAACGATGTAACTCCCCATTGATTATGGTCATTGACTTGGAACGCCGGATTATCTGTCGGGCTAAGGTTTCGTCCTCTGGTAACTCACCCCGGTTCATGTAAACCAAGTACGGGACTATCCAATCCGGTATAACATGCAAAGCTGCCACCAATTGGGCCTCCGGGTCAGGAATAGCCAACTCCTCCTCTGTTGGTATCCTGACTGACAGATTATGTAGTACATCGAGGAAGACATTAGGTGGGACCGGTTTACGCTGAGAGCCCAGGTGACTTAAAGCGTCCGCCGCTTCATTCTTTCCCCGGTCTATATGGTCTACTTGATAACCCTTGAAATGACCAGCCACGATGTCAACCTCTCGTCGATATGCAGCCATGAGTGGGTCCTTAGAATCCCAAGTGCCAGATACCTGTTGAGCCACCAGGTCCGAGTCACCGAAGCACTTAACCCGGCTTAAGTTCATCTCCTTATCCATCCGAAGACCGTGGAGTAAGGCCTCGTACTCAGCTGCATTTTTAGTATAAGGGAACATTAAGCGAAGAACATAACAAAACTTGTCACCTCGTGGGGAAGTTAATATGACTCTAGCCCCCGAGTCCTCCAACTGCCTGGACCCATCGAAGTGAATAGTCCAATAAGTGTTATATGGCTTTTCCTCTGGTGCCTGCAACTCTGTCCAATCATTGATGAAATCCACGAGTGCTTGAGATTTGATTGTTGTGCGAGGTGTATACTTGAGGCCATGAGGTCCAAGCTCAATGGCCCACTTTGCAATCCGGCCAGTTGCTTCTCTGTTTTGAATGATATCTCCTAGAGGGGCTGAACTGACCACTGTGATAGGATGACCCTGAAAATAATGCTTGAGCTTCCGGCTTGCCAGGAACACCCCATACACCAGCTTCTGCCAATGCGGATACCTCTGCTTTGATTCGATAAGTACCTCGCTGATATAATAAACCGGCCGGTGAACCGGATACTCCTTTCCAGCCTCCTTGCGCTCCACAACAATAGCCACACTAACAGCCCGGGCATTAGCAGCCACATATAGCAATAAAGGCTCTTTATCGACCAGAGCCGCAAGGACAGGCGGTTCAGCTAACTGCCTCTTCAAATCCTCAAACGCTATATCAGCCGCATCACTCCAGGCGAAGTCATCCGTTTTCTTTAGCATCTGATATAAAGGGATAGATTTCTCCCCGAGACAACTGATAAACCGGCTCAAAGCCGCAATCCGACCGGCTAAACGTTGAACGTCATTGATACACGCCGGTTTAGCCAAGGACGTGATTGCTGAATTTTTTCTGGATTAGCCTCAATGC
This sequence comes from Triticum urartu, assembly GCF_003073215.2. NCBI lineage: Eukaryota > Viridiplantae > Streptophyta > Magnoliopsida > Poales > Poaceae > Triticum > Triticum urartu. The sequence continues at coordinate 120,071,724 of NC_053023.1, read as the reverse complement.
CCCTGTTTGACACCAGAAAACCCAGGAGCTTGTCTGCTGGAACACCAAAGACACATTTATCCGGATTAAGCATCATCTTATAAACCCGGAGGTTGTCAAAAGTCTCCCTCAAGTCATCTATCAATGTTTCCTCCTTCCTGGACTTCACCACAATATCATCCACATATGCATGAACATTACGCCCAATCTGTTTATGAAGACAATTCTGAACACAGCGCTGATAAGTCGCCTGGGCACTCTTGAGCCTGAAGGGCATGGAGAGATAGCAGAAGGCTCCAAAGGGAGTTATAAAAGTTGTCTTCTCCTGGTATTTAACTGCCATTTTGATCTGATGATAACTAGAGTAAGCATCAAGAAAACACAAATGGTCACAACCTGCCGTAGCATCAATAATCTGATCAATGCGAGGGAGGGCAAAGGGATCTGCTGGACAAGCTTTGTTCAAATCTGTGTAGTCCACACACATTCGCCAAGTGCCATTTTTCTTAAGAACCAGCACCGGATTAGCTAACCACTCAGGGTGAAAAACCTCCACGATAAACCCTACGGCTAACAGCCGAGCTACCTCCTCACCAATATCCTTACGCCTTTCTTCATTGAAGCGGTGGAGAAACTGCCTGACCGTCTTAAACTTAGGATCTATATTAAGTGTGTGCTCAGCGAGTTCCCTCGGTACACCTGGCATGTCAGAAGGCTTCCATGCAAAGATGTCCCGGTTCTCACGGATGAACTCGATGAGCGCGCTTTCCTATTTGGGATCCAAGTTAGCGCTGATGCTGAACTGCTTTGATGAATCGCCGGGAACAAAATCAACCATCTTAGTGTCTATGGCTGATTTAAACTTCAACGCCGGATCGTGTTCCATAGTTGGCTTTTTCAAAGAACTCATGTCTGCTGGATCAACACTGTCTTTATAAAACTTTAGCTCCTCTATGGCACAAACCGACTCAGCGTAAGCTGCATCACCCTCTTCACACTCCAAAGCGATCTTCCTGCTCCCATGCACTGTGATGGTCCCCTTGTGACCCGGCATCTTAAGCTGCAGATAAATATAACACGGCCTTGCCATGAACTTGGCATAAGCCGGTCGCCCAAACAGGGCGTGATACGGACTCTTGATCTTTACCACCTCAAAAGTCAATGTTTCTGACCTGGAATCATGATCATCTCCAAAGGCCACTTCTAGGGCTATCTTGCCCATCGGATACGTAGACTTACCGGGAACCACACCATGAAAAACGGTGTTCGACGGTTTAAGATTCTTATATGTCAACCCCATATGGCGGAAGGTATCATAGTAAAGAATATTGATACTGCTCCCCCCATCCATAAGCACCTTGGTGAACTTATACCCCCCAACCTGAGGTGCCACCACTAAGGCCAGATGACCCGGATTATCAACCCGGGGTGGGTGATCCTCTCTACTCCATAAAATGGGCTGCTCAGACTAGCGCTGATACTGAGGCACCACCGGTTCAACAGAGTTTACCGCCCTCTTGTGAAGCTTCTAATCACGTTTACACAAGCTAGTGGTAAAAACATGATACTGCCCACTATTCAACTGCTTCGGATTGCTCTGATAACCCGACTGCTGCTGCTGCTGATTCCCCTGATGGTTATAACCTACTTGATTGCCCGGGTTCCCTTGATGGCCATGTCCGGTTTGATTGCCTTGGAATCCTGAACCGGAGCTCCCACCTCCACAACCCGGCCCATGAAACCGCCTCCTGATCCGTCGGGCGGGCCATTGTCCTATTGAAACATATTGGAATGCTTAAATCCTCGCATAATGAAACAATCCTTCCAAAGATGTGAAGCGGGCTTTTCCTTCGATTCGTGCTTTGGACAAGGTTGATTTAACAGGCACTCCAGGTTGGGGCCTGACCCTCCGCCCCTCTGGGGTTGTTTACCCCTACGACGTTGACCATTGTCCTGAGCATTGGTGTTGGCCACGAAGTCCAAACTATTGTCTGCCTTGCGCTTACCGTTATTCCCATGACCTGCCGGATTGTGCTGCTGCCCTTTGGTATTGCCATTCTTTTTCCCTTTCCCCGGTTTGTCATCCTCAGACTCAGGGTCTTTGGTACTATCTGAATCAGCGTATTTCACCAGAGCTGCCATAAGGGTTGACATGTCATTGCAGTGACGCTTGAGCCTCCCTAGCTTCAATTTTAACGGCATAAACCGGTAGTTGCCCTCCAACGTTAAAAATGCTGTGTCTACATTGATGCAGTCTGATGAATGCAAAACAGCTGAAACTCGCTTTACCCAATGCGTCATAGACTCCCCCTCCTCTTGAACATAGGCGGCTAGGTCCACAATTGACATAGGCTGCTTACATGTGTCCTTGAAATTCTGGATGAACTGGTGCTTTAGCTCAGCCCATGACCTGACGGAGTTAGCTGGTAAGCTCTTCAACCAGGTTCGAGTTGTCCCCTCCAACATCATGGTGAAGTATTTAGCACACACCTATTCATCCACATCCAACATTTCCATCGCCATCTGATAACTCTCCACCCATGACTCTGGTTGCAAATCGGCGGTGTAATTGGGCACCTTATGAGGTCCCTTAAAATCCTCAGGCAGCCGCACATTACGCAAAGCGGGGGGTAAGACACGGTACCCCTAAAGAACTGAAAACCACGCCGGGCTCCACTATGGTGGTAGGGAGAACCGGAGTATGCTGAAGAGCGGTGTGTAGAGCTGCTAACTTGGCTTCTCGACGTGCACGACCATGATCCAGCACATCCTGTGCATTAGCACCACCACCTGCCGGGTTGTGTCCTCGCGGCTAGTTACGGTAACGTGCACTGCTTGATACGGCCGGCTCATCCTCAACGTGCCTGCTGTAGCTCCGACTCGGACGGGGGGTGGAATGAATCCTCTCGCGACTATGCAAATAAGCCTGCTGCTGGTTTAAAGCTGTCTGAAGGAGCTCTCTGGCCCGTCGTGTCTCAATCGCCACAGGTGACTCGTCGTCAGTTGGGAGGGCTGCCAATCGTGAAGCGGCGGCCACAATGTTATCCAATGGGTTGGAGTAGTGCCCCGGGGGCGTCGGAACATACTGCGGCACAACGTTGTTCTGACGAGGCGGGTTCATCGCGCGTGGTTGAATCGGTGCTCATGTCCCCAGTGCTTCCGTTCGGTTTACCACTGGCTAGTTACTGGTTCCGGCTCCTGGCGTGTTGAAGAGATTTCTTGGCTCATAACCCGGCGGGAGGTGTGACTGGTATCTCCTTCTCTTGGCCTCATCTGAGGCATTCTGATCCATCCTAAGCCGGTAGACCTGAGCTTCCAACTCGGCCCGTTCTGTAGCCATCCTGGTGTTCTCCGCTGCCAGGTCCACTTTAGCCTGAGTTATTTGATCCTTCACTTTTGCAATCTCTGCATTGTGCTGATCTCGGGCCGCAGTGTCCACTTCTGCTGCCATCAATGTTGCCAAAGCGTCAAACAAATCATACAATACTTGAGCCGGAGGCGGCGCAGAGCCCCCTGCTCCCGCTGGTGTTGCTGTTGCTGAACCGGAGAGCATTACCGCAGCGGTAGAAGAGTGCTGCGCTGGTTGTGTACCAGCCATGAAGACCACGACCCGGTTTGGCAGATCGAGGAGGTCCGGAATACTGTTGCCATCGGACCCTCCGCTAATCCGGCCGTCCTGCAGTTGATACAGGGACTCAGTTTCTCTGGTTAAAGACTCGTGATCGGAACGGATAAGGGTTTCTTCATCAGATGTCGGTCCATCCTCATACTCCGCTCCATGGATGACACCTACAAAAACATGCCTTGCTGCGGGCTGAACCGGGGCAGGGCTTGCACGCTGAGCCGTCTCGATGATGTCGGTGCAGGGGTCCGGCTCAGAGCCCGGTTCGCCGATTTTGCCGATGAAGACGTGAATTCCTCCAAAGGGGACCCGGTACCCGTATTCGATCGAACCGGCTTTGGGACCCCACCCTGCATCGTCGATCTAGAGCTTGGCGCGACGACTCTTCGTCATCCGGCCCACAGCGTATCCCTTGAGTCCTTCAAAGCTGCCCTTCAAGAACTCGAAACCAGCGTGCGATAGCCCCACGGTGGGCGCCAACTATCGTGGGTTTGTCACGGCAGATGTCCTCATGAAAGGACTTAGTCATGGAGCCATCACTATGGGTTAGCTTATAGGGGTTAAACCAGACAAGGGACATGAGAGATTTTATACTAGTTCGGCCCCTTCGATGAAGGTAAAGCCTACGTCTAGTTGTGATTGGTATTGCTGGGGTTTCGATGACCAGGGAGCAAATCCGCTTTGCCTGGCTCTCGAGTTGTTGTCTGTTGTCCCTAAACCACGGCCGGGTCGTCCCTTTATATACATAGGTTGACGCCCGCCGGTTTACAGAGTCCTGAGGCCGGATTATAAACGTGTCCGGCAAGGTCTCTATTCCTCCTACCTTACAATACAAGTTACATGAAAGAGTCAGTTTTACATCTATAGGCCTTAACTCGCCTTTGGGCCTTGGGCCTTCGTAAAGCGCCACCGTCCGCACGTCTTCATGGGCTTCTATATTCATGGAGTTAACCCGCCCACTCCTAGCCGGTTTACCTCCAGTAACCATATCCCCAACACCCTCCCTCTCACGTCGACCACGATGGCATCCCCCCTCCCATGCCCTAGGCGCCCCTCGCTGCACCGCACGGACGGTCATGCGTCGCCGTTCCGTTCCTCGCCGCCACTAGTCAAGGAGGACGCGTCGTCGTTCCGTTCCTCGCCACCACTAGTCGAGGAGGATGCGTCGACATTCCTCTCTTCGCCGTGACGTGTCGAGGTGGACGCATCAGCATTCCCAATCTCACCAGCACGCGCGTCGAAGGACGCGTCGGCTCCCCGCTATGAGGAGAACGCCGCGCCGCCCACCGAGCCCCCCAGCCTTGAGGAGCTTTGGAAAGAAATGGATGTCGCCTTGTGGGAGGCTTTGCCTCTGACAGAGCACGCCAAAATAGAGGCGGAGAAGAAGGCCGAGGAAGAGAAGCGCGCCGCGGGGCAAGCTGCCTGGCAGGCCTATGTCGCGTTTGAGAGAGTCAGGCAATTTGCTCTTTGGCAGAAGGCTCGTGCGAGGGCCGTGAGGGTGGTGGAGGATGCCCGTGCCAAAGCCCTGAGTGCAGTCAGGCCCAAGTGCCTCATCTACGCTTATCGGTACGTGGACCGGGTGCACGCTGCCAGCGAGGAGGAGTACCTGTTGGCGCCGGGTCACCACACCGGTGAGATCGTGCTTGCCCGCCGGCAAACCGCCAATCAGCATCTCGCGAGTTGTGAGGCTGAGGAAGAGGCGTTGTGTCGCCGTGCTGGGAAACGGCCAAGAACCAGGGCACTCGTGGCGCGCCGCAAGCGCCGTGGCTTTTATTAGGAATATAATTTAGTTTCGTAAGGCGATCTCATTAGTTTTGGGATGCAAATGATAAATCCCAAACGTTCGTGGATTATTAGCGTCCTTAATGAAGTATGTAAAAGGAAAACTTTGGAAACCTTGTGTATCCGTACACATTTTGTAAGTACGTGCATATGTCACATGCACTAACATTTTATCAGTTAAATCTTTGGTCTAAATTTAGCACAAATTACAATGGTGACGAATAAACCAGGACGGAGGTACTAGTAGTCGTTTATAAGCCCAAATAAATGAGTGAGGTGCCTTAATGTTACTCTCCACTGTGACTAGTCTTATGGGAATAGCTGGGGAAGAGACGGCTTATTTTTTAAGCCGCCAAAAGAACTGGCCCTAGGAGTGGTAGCTAGGGATACTAGGAGTAGTAGCTAGGGATCGAGTGTGCGAGATGAACCGGAGAAAGTAAATACAGAGAGATGAAATGCAAAAACGGCGGAGGGTGTGATGGTTGCTTGTCCATTTATTTTACCAGGCCACTTATTACTGGGAGTGGTTGGTGCAGCGCCGCCTCTATACTAGTACTACATCGGTCATGGTTTATTAGTCCCCCATTGAATTTTACTGAATATTTAACTGACAAAATGTTAGTGCATGTCAACGAAAACTATATTGTTGGATTCGTATTTGAACATAGTTTTCAAGGATATAATTTTAGGTGACATGCATCAGCATTTATCGTACTATATATAATGTTAGTTCAATTTTTGGTCATACTAATCTATAGTAAGGTGCCCGTGCATTGCACGGAACAGTGAAATGCATTGATCGGGGAGTTGTTTATTTTGACAAAGGATGTGGGGGTCATCTCATGTGTAACGGGTATCGATAGGTTTCTTCGGATATTATTTCATCTCTAGAGCTCACAAACATCCGGGTGAAATAGATAAACAAGTATCTTTTGCAAAAAAAAAGCGTTCAACTGTTCAACCTGCATCCAAAACTTGTGAAGAAATAACACTTATTGTGCTTTGCAATAAATGATCTTTAAGAATTAGTTTTTGAGTATCAATTGTTATACATGTTGGCTACAGATGACATGGCACTTTCTTATAGTCAACAGTTGGCTATACTATTAAGTATTAACCATGCCCTTATACACCTGGATGGAGGGATTAAATCAGGATGACTTGGAAGTGGGCAAAGGAGATGTAATAAATTGTTCATCATAAGTCTTTCACCAGTACTGTAGTAAAAATTTCATACATGGAAGATTCTAGAGTAAACCATAAATGGATACACTTTTATTCATGCGTGATACTCCAATAGAGCAAGATCATGCATGGAAGTCTCCACATGCTTAGACCACGGATTACATTGAGCGAAGACTAATGATCAACATTTAACTTGGTAATGCATATGTCCAGGTGAACCTCCTTGGAGTCCGCATGCACCATGTTGGGGGGGGGAATCATATGTAGCGATCCGACCTCAAACGGTCAAATCTCTGTGTATAAGTGTCATCCCTAGATTGGTAATGTTGACACACATAGTACTCGAGGATTTATAGCAGAGTGTAATCACACACTTATTACATCAAATGTCTCAAAAGAGAACACTTATTACAATAATATGGCTGAAGGCCATCTAAATAATATAACAGCGGAAGCTTCGAAGGTAAAATGAGTCCATCAACTCCAACGACAGAGCTGAGTGCATGACAATGACCTAGCGCACCTTACTCTTCGTCTAAAAACTCTGCAACATAATACGTTGCAGCCTGTGTAGGTCAGCACATGGAATATGCTGGCAAAATAACACTAGAAATCAATGAACATGTAATAGCTAAAAGTATATGCATATTTGGCTGGTGGAGGCTCTATGGTTATTTTTGCAGAAAGATAGTTTTTCCCTACAAGAAAGAAATATATTTTATTTAACTACAAGTTTGTTGAAAACATTAAGAAGGTTCCTCCAACTCAATCCCAAATTAAATAATCATCGACCCAACAAATTAATTAAATAGAGTGATGAGATCATATCAACAATTCAAGTACCAGATACTCAAGATGTCCATAACCGGGGACATGGCTAACCATGATTATCTTATACACTCTACAGAGGTTTGCACACTTTTCCCCATAACCGGGGAAATCTTTGCGTATATCGGGAAGAATCAGCACTGGAGCTGTAACCAAACGTTTCTTCAACTCCTGAAAACTGGCCTGACAATCTTTGGCCCATTTAAACATGGTGTCCTTCTTCAACAACTCTGTCATGGGTTTCGCAATCTTGGAGGAATTCTCAATGAACCTTCTATAATATCCTCCGAGTCCCAGAAAACTATGGATCTCTCCGACTGAGGTGGGTGCCAACCACTCAGTGACAGACTGAACCTTGGTAGGGTCTACGACTATCCCTTCTCCTGACATAACATGTCCAAGGAATCCAACTTCCTTCAACCAAAACTCACATTTTCTAAACTTGGCATATAGCTGATGTTCCCTGAGCTTCTCGAGAACTAATCACAGATGTTCCTTGTGTTCCTCTTCGTTCTTCGAGTACACCAAAATATCATCAATGAATACCACAACAAACTTATCCAAAAACTCCATGAATACCTTGTTTATCATACTCATAAAATAGGCAGGGGCATTAGTCAATCCAAATGAGATGACCGTGTACTCATATAGCCCGTACCTTGTGGTAAAAGTTGACTTAGGTATATCCTGTTCTCAGATCTTCAACTGGTGGTATCCTGATCGAAGATCGATCTTGGAGAACACTTTAGCTACTTGCAACTGGTCAAACAAATCATTGATCATCGGTGGTGGGTACTTGTTCTTGATCGTTACTTCATTCAATGCCCGATAATCAACAACCATTCTTAATGATCCATCCTTCTTCTCAGCTAAGAGCACTGGGGCTCCCCACGGTGATGAACTTGGTCGGCTATAACCTTTCTCCAATAACTCCTTAATCTCCTCCAGGTCATTTGCGGGCATCCGATACGGTCTCTTCGATATTAGTTCGGTGCCTAGCAACAGCTCTATCAAAAACTCTATGTCTCGATCTGGGGGCATGCCTGATATTTCCTCTGGAAATACATCCGGGTAATCCTTCACAACAGGCATTTCTTCTTGAACAACTCCCGAGAGGGAATTTACTTGGGTCCTCCTTGGCGCATGCATGGATACATACTTGATCCTCTTTCCCTCCGGGGTGGTGAGTAAAATTGACTTACTAGCACAATCGATATTTCCCCCATACTTTGATAACCAATCCATGACTAATATTATATCCAATCCTTGGGACTCTAAAATTATTAGGTCTGAGGGGAAAACGTGGCTACCAATGGTTAGGGGTAACTGATCACACCATCGGCTGGCCATATACTCTGCTCCTGGCGAGCTTACTAACATGGTGACCTAAGGCTAAGGTTGGCAACTTAAACTTGTCCACAAATCCCCTTGATGTGTATGAATGCGATGCACCAGTGTCAAAAAGAACAAGAGCGGTAAACGACTTAATCAAAAACTTACCGATCACTGCGTCAGGCTGTTCTTCAACCTCCTCCACATTGATGTGGTTCACCTGACCTCTGATGAAAGGGTTTGGCTTCTTCCCTGACCTTCCATTGCCACTTCCATTCTTTGGTTCAGGGCATTCAGTGGCGTAGTGTCCAGTCTTCCCGCACTTGAAACAAGTAATGTGACTTAGATCCTTCCTGGCGGGTGTTGCTGGGTTGGAACGGTTCTGTCCGTTGTTTCCTCCATTCCCATTCCCATTCTTAGGACAACTGTGGTTATGCAAACTCCCTCAATTATGTGTATGGCCTCCATGGTTATGAGTGTGTCCTCCCGAGTTCGGGGTAAAACGAGGCTTCTGCTGAGCTCCAAAATTGTACTTCCCTTGTCCATACTTCCTTTTGCGGCTCTCTATCTGTTGCTGCTTGCCTTCAATCATAAGGGCCCTATCTACCAAATCTTGGTAGTTATTAAATGCTGCCACCATCAACTGCATACTCAGCTCATCATTCATCCCTTCCATAAACTTCTCCTTCTTTGCGGCATCTGTGGCCACATCATCTGGGGCATAGCAAGCTAACTTACTAAACTCATCCTCGTACTTGCCCACAGTACGATTTCCCTGGCATAACTTGAGAAACTCACGCTTCTTCATACTCATTGCTCCAGTTGAGACATGGGCTGTACGGAAAGCTTGCTGAAACCGATCCCATGTGACATTGGCTATGGGAAAAGTGGCTGTGTAATTCTCCCACCATGAGGCTGCGGGTCTATCCAATTGATGTGCGGCAAAACACACCTTCTCAGCATCTGTGCAACCTATGGTGGTCAGCTCCCTTCCAATCCCACGGAGCCAGTCATAGCAATAATCGGCTTGGTGCTACTGGAAAACACCGACGGAGTCAACCTTAGAAAGCGGGCTAAGTTGTTAACTGGAGGTGGTGGCGGTGGGTTATTGTTGTTGTTGTTGTTGTTGTTGCCTTGGTTCTAGATTAATAGCTGCATCAAGGCATTCTGCTGTTGGATCAACTGGGTGAGCTCCGATGGGAAGACAAAAACGGGGTCACGTCTCGGAGGCATCTGATAGGTTTAGAGGGGAGAGATTATAATAGATTGAGGTCTAAGGAGAAAATCACTACCCATATGCACATGAGACAAACACATTCATATCACACCACTCAATTCAAACATGGCATACAATCGATCTACCTACCGTTACAAAACACTCGTATTACTACTATATACATGGGGGAATACTACTGATAATATGGTGGTCGACTAAAAAATTTGATCGAAAGAAGACTCCATGATATCTGCTCCAGCTTCGTCTTCATAATCATCATCACTGTCGGGGTCGGAGTCAGTGTCGCTGATGATGATGTAGTCTTCGGGATGGTCGTCACCGCCTGGCACAGGGTCTCCCATGAATATTCCTAGCTTCTTCTTCAGGTCTTCATTCTTCTCCAGTAGTACTGCAATTTCCTCTTCATATCCATCGTGCGTAGACTTGAGTTCCTCTTATAGCTCCATGTTCCTGGTCATCACCTTCTTCAGGTCTATCATGCTGGCGCACATCTGGTTCTCCTAACGACGAATGTGCTGGTTCAACTCCTAGATGTAAGCTGCAATGGACTTGTCCCTCCTGGTGCAAATCATCTCCCATTGCTCATCTCGGCGTGCACATATCTGGTAGATCGTGTCCTTAAGATCCTTGTGGTAAACTTCGCCGATGCGTCCCATGGCTATGTGAGCCGCCATGCTCTTTCCTAAACTCTAGGTTGGTGCATCAAAGGAAAACTCTATGGGCTCCGTAACTGGTGTGAATGTCCTTCCTGGAACATGTTCTTGAATGGTCCAGCGCTCTTCTTCCGGTAGAGTGGCGGTGTAGGTTCCGGTGAAGCTTGGTATTCCGATGTTCAGGTATCTAGTGGCCTCCTTCAAGTGTCGTCCAAAAGGGGTGTCTTCATCCGGTTGAGCAAACTTGTTCCTTGGGTCCGCCATCTATAGAGTGGAAAGTGGAGAAGAGTCCGAAATGAGTAGAGAAGAGTGTCCTATGGTTAATCTTAGTGGTCGCGTCCTACAGTCAGTGTGTGCTCTGATACCATCTTGTAGCGATCCGACCTCAAATGGTCAAATCTCTGTGTATAAGTGTCACCCTGGATCGGTAATGCTAACACACACAGTACTCAAGGATTTATAGCAGAGTGCAATCACACACTTATTACATCGAATGTCTCAAAAGAGAACACTTATTACAATAATATGGCTGAAGGCAATCTAAAGAATATAACAGCGGAAGCTTCGAAGGTAAAATGAGTCCATCAACTCCAACGACATAGCTGAGTGCATGACAATGACCTAGCGCACCTTACTCTTCGTCTGAAAACTCTGCAACATAATACGTTGCAGCTTGTGTAGGTCAGCACATGGAATATTCTGTCAAAATAACACTATAGAGCAATGAACATGTAACAGCTAAAACTATATGCATATTTGGCTCGTGGAGGCTCTATGTTTATTTTTGCAGAAAGCTAGTTTTTTCCTACAACAAAGGAATATATTTTATTTAACTACAAGTTTGTTGAAAACATTGAGAAGGTTCCTCCAACTCAATCCCAAATTAAATAATCATCAACCCAACAAATTAATTAAATAGAGTGATGAGATCAGATCAATAATTCAAGTACCAGATACTCAAGATGTCCATAACCGGGGACACGGCTAACCATGATTAGTTTATACACCTCAGAGGTTTGCACACTTTTCCCCACAAGACTCGATCTCCTCCGTTGGATTTCTCGCACTACATGGTGTTTGAGAGACGGATGACCAAGACACAGTCTTTCAGAAACATTAAATCTTTACTCTGGGTAGACAATACCACCTACATCCCCTACATCTACTAGCCTACCACTGAAAGAGGTCACACAACATACTCAACTATGCGAGAGCCCATAATGGCTTGTGGCTGCACACGGAAGTTTCCAGCATGAATAATCTTATGATCCCTTTGAGCCTGGGTGGCAAACCATAGGATGATCACACGGGTACTTCGGGATATCCCAGGACAACACTGGACTGCTCCAGGTGCCCAGACAACCACTAGGTGCTCCAGGGTGCCTCAAACAATCCACCCAGATGTGTATTAAAGTAGCCAACTTAAGTTTAATCATTAATCAAAACTCTCACATCTGTCATGGATTACTCAAACCAAACCACGTCTATAAGCATATCATAGCGATATAAGCATAACGTAGAAGTAACTCCCAGGGTTTGATATAAAGACAATAGGTTCTACCTCATCAACTACTTCCCAGTACCTTAAGGCAATGTTTGAGGATTCGAACTAATGCATAAAACTGGGTAATAAAGGGGTATGATCAAAGTGTTACTTGCCTTGCCGACGATAGGAAAACCCTAGTGACTCATAGTAGCACGCTTCGCACTCCGTAAACTCTATTGTGAACAAAGAATATCATACATAAGCACTCAAGCATAATATGCAAGGATAAAACTCAAATAAAAAGATCCAAATTGAAAGTTCAACTGAAGAGCTTCGATTAGCAAAAAGAATCAACCAAATCGGAGCAACAAAATTCAAACTACAATCAAAAGAAGTTTGAAATCAAATATGCTTGAAACCAAATTTTAAATTGTCAATACCATGTTCAAGTTGATTATCTGGAAAGAGGGGAACAAGACGACAATTTTGTCATTGGTTTCACTGGATTTGGACAAGTGAGCAAAAAGTTGCGAGGGTTTGAAGATCAGGGATTAATCTGTGAGAAAAGTATTCGTGGATAGGTCCCTGGCCGAAAATAAAATAAAATAAAAGCCTAAAAAACGAACGTTCGCTAAGAAGACCTAACTAACGAACGTGTTTGCTAAAACGAACTATACAGAAAACGTTCGCTAACTAGGAACCCAAAAGAAAATAAAACCGATCTAAACCGTTGAACCGAAAAGAAAATCGACTGATACGTCTCCAACGTATCTATAATTTTTGATTGCTCCATGCTATATTATCTACTGTTTTGGACATTATTGGGCTTTATTATACACTATTATATTATTTTTGGGACTAACCTACTAACCGGAGGCCCAGCCCAGAATTGCTGTTTTTTTTGCCTATTTTAGGGTTTGGAAGAAAAGGAATATCAAACGGAGTCCAAACGGAATAAAACCTTTGGGAACGTGATTTTTGGAACGAACAAGACCCAGGAGACTTGGACCCTACGTCAAGCAACCAATAGGGAGGCCACGAGCTAGGGGGCGCGCCTACCCCCCCAGGCGTGCCCTCCACCCTCGTTGGCCCCTCAAGTTGATTATCTAGTGCATCCCTGGTAGGTATATATAGGAGGAAGGAGTACGTCGGTGGAGCAACAGGGGGGGCACGAGGGTGGAGGGCACGCCCAAGGGGGGTAGGCGCGCCCCCTACCTCGTGGCCTCCTGGTTGATGTCTTGACGTAGGGTCCAAGTCCTCTGGATCACGTTTGTTCCGAAAATCACGTTCCCGAAGGTTTCATTCCGTTTGGACTCCGTTTGATATTCTTTTTCTGCGAAACTCTGAAATAGGCAAAAAAACAACAATTCTGGGTTGGGCCTCCGGTTAATAGGCTAGTCCCAAAAATAATATAAAAGTGTATAATAAAGCCCAATAATGTCCAAAACAGAATGTAATATAGCATGGAACAAACCAAAATTATAGATACATTGGAGACGTATCAAGCATCCCCAAGCTTAATTGCTGCTCGTCCTCGAGTAGGTAAATGATAAAAACAGAATTTTTGATGTGGAATGCTACTTGGCATAATTTCAATGTAATTCTTCTTAATTGTGGTATGAATATTCAGATCCGAAAGATTCAAGATATAAGTTCAATATTGACATAAAAATAATAATACTTCAAGCATACTAACTAAGCAATTATGTCCTCTCGAAATAACATGGCTAAAGAAAGTTTATCCCTATAAAAGCATATAGTTTAGTCATGCTCCATTTTCGTCACACAAGAATGCTCTCACCATGCACAACCCCGATGACAAGCCAAGCAATTGTTTCATACTTTAGTAATCTCAAACTTGTTCAACCTTCACGCAATACATGAGCGTGAGCCATGGATATAGCACTATGGGTGGAATAGAATATAATGATGGGGGTTATGTGGAGAAGACAAAAAGGGAGAGAGTCTCACATCAACGAGGCTAATCAATGAGCTATGGAGATGCGCATCAATTGATGTTAATGCAAGGAGTAGGGATTGCCATGCAAGGGATGCACTAGAGCTATAAATATATGAAAGCTCAACAAAAGAAACTAAGTGGGTGTGCATCCAACTTGCTTGCTCACGAAGACCTAGGGCATTTCAGGAAGCCCATTGTTGGAATATACAAGCCAAGTTCTATAATTAAAAGTTCCCACTAGTATATGAAAGTGACAAAACAAAAGACTCTCTATCATGAAGATTATGGTGCTACTTTGAAGCACAAGTGTGGTAAAAAGGATAGTAACATTGGCCCTTCTCTCTTTTTCTCTCATTTTTTGGGCCTTCTTTTTTTCCTCACTTGGGATGATGCTCTAGAAAATGATTGATCATCACACTTCTATTTATTTTCAACTCAATGATTACAACTCGATAGTAGAACAAAGTATGACTCTATATGAATACCTCCGGCGGTGTACCGGGATATGCAATGAACCAAGAGTGACATGTATGAAAGGATTATGAATGGTGGCTTTGCCACAAATACTATGTCAACTACATGATCATGCAAAGCAATATGGCAATGATAAACGGAACGGTGGAAAGTTGCATGGCAATATATCTCGGAATGGCTATGGGAATGCCATAATAGGTAGGTATGGTGGCTGTTTTGAGGAAGATATAAGGAGGTTTATGTGTGAAAGAGCGTATCATATGATGGGGTTTGGATGCACCGGCGAAGTTTGCACCAACTCTCAATGTGAGAAAGGGCAATGCATGGTACAAAAGAGGCTAGCAATGATGGAAAGGTGAGAGTGCGTATAATCCATGGACTCAACATTAGTCATAAAGAACTGACATACTTATTGCAAAAATCTACAAGTCATCAAAAACCAAGCACTACACGCATGCTCCTAGGGGGATAGATTGGTAGGAAAAGACCATCGCTCGTCCCCGACCGGCACTCATAAGGTAGACAATGAAAGAACACCTCATGTTTCAAATTTGTTACATAACGTTTACCATACGTGCATGCTACGGGACTTGCAAAATTCAACACAAGTATTTTAAAATTCACAACTACTCAACTAGCACAACTTTTATATCACTACCTCCATGTCTCATAACAATCATCAAGCATCAAACTTCTCTTAGTCTTCAACACACTCATAAGAAAGTTTTTACTAGTCTTGAATACCTAGAATATTAGGATTATTTAAGTAAATTACCATGCTATTTAAGACTCTCAAAATAATCTAAGTGAAGCATGAGATAATAATAGTTTCTATAAAACAAAACCACCACCGTGCTCTAAAATATATAAGTGAAGTACTAGAGCAAAAACTATATAACTCAAAAGATATAAGTGAAGCACATAGAGTATTCTAATAATTTCCGAATCATGTGTGTCTCTCTCAAAAGGTGTGTACAGCAAGGATGATTGTGTTAAACTAAAAAAGCAAAGACTGAAATCATACAAGACGCTCCAAGCAAAACACATATCATGTGGTGAATAAAAATATAGCTCCAAGTAAAGTTACCGATGGAAGTAGACGAAAGAGGGGATGCCTTCCAGGGCATCCCCAAGCTTTGGCTTTTAGGTGTCCTTAGATTATCTTGGGGTGCCATGGGCATGCACATGCTTAGGCTCTTGCCACTCCTTGTTCCATAATCCATCAAATCTTTCACCCAAAACTTGAAAACTTCACAACACAAAACTTCAATTAGAAAATCTCGTGAGCTCCGTTAGCGAAAGAAAACAAAACACCACTTCAAGGTACTGAAATGAACTCATTCTTTATTTATGTTGGTGTTAAACCTACTGTATTCCAACTTCTCTATGGTTTATAAACTATTTTACTAGCCATAGATTCATCAAAATAAGCAAACAACGCACAAAAAGCAGAATCAATCAAAAACAGAACAGTCTGTAGTAATCTGTAGCTAACGCAAGATCTGGAACCCCAAAAATTCTAAAATAAATTGCTGGATGAGAGGAATTTATCTATTAATCATCTTGAAAAAGAATTAACTAAATAGCACTTTCCAAATAAAAATGGCAGTAATTCTCGTGAGCGCTAAAGTTTCTGTTTTTTTACAGCAAGATTAAAAAGACTTTCCCCAAGTCTTCCCAATGGTTCTACTTGGCACAAACACTAATTAAACACAAAAAACACAACCAAAACAGAGACTAGATAAATTATTTATTACTAAACAGGAGCAAAAAGCAAGGAATAAAAATAAAATTGGGTTGCCTCCCAACAAGCGCTATCGTTTAACGCCCCTAGCTAGGCATAAAAAGCAAGGATAGATCTAGGTATCTTTAGTTGGTAATTCTTTAATGAGACATCTATCACCTTTAGGAGTTTATTTCATTTTATAAATAATCAAACTTCTAGGCACAAGATCGAAAAAATCATTAGTAGCAAATGGTTCCTTAATGATAGCAAAAAGATTAGGATGAATACTTATAGATTTGAGATCCGCAGTTTCTTTGCTAGAGGATTCACCCTTATTTTTAGGAACATACATAAGCTTGGCAATTTTAGTTGGAGGACTTGGAGTATTCTTTATGGAAGAAAAAGCGGTTCCCAAGTTGGTAATGATACCCTCAAGTTTATCGATTCTAGTGGAATCATGATTTATTCTTTCATTAACTATAGGTTCCTTCTCTTTAATATTTTTCAAAGTTACTCCTACTTTAGATCCATATTGGGTAATTTGGTTGTGGATATTTTTATCGAAATTTTCAATTAACTCAACAGTAGCAACTTTATTTTCAATAATTTCAAGTTTTTGCATTACATGCTCCAAAGTTAACATAGTTCCATTAACAAAAAGAGGGGGTGAGCGAAACAAATCTATCATAGCATTATAGGAATCGAAAGTGTGGCTACCAAGAAATTCCCTCCGGCAATGGTATCAAGGACATATCTGTGCCAAGGAATAGCACCTACATAAAAATTGCGGAGAAGAATAGAAGTAGATTGCTTCCTGGTAGACCTATTTTCAGCATTGCAAATTCTATACCAAGCGTCTTTTAGGTTTTCTCCTTCCCTTTGCTTAAAATTAAGAACTTCATTTTCGGGAGACAACGGAGAAGATAGGGGACAAGCCACACTGACAAGCAAGCAATCCAACACACGAGCAAACGAGAGACTGGCAAAAAGAGGCAAACGTAAAAGAGAGGGCGAATAAAACGGCAAGGGTGAAGTGGGGGAGAGGAAAACGAGAGGCAAATGGAAAATAATGTAATTCGGGAGATAAAGGTTTGTGATGGGTACTTGGTGTGTTGACTTTTGGGTAGACCTCCCCGGCAACGGCGCCAGAAATCCTTCTTGCTACCTCTTGAGCACTGCGTTGGTTTTCCCTTGAAGAGGAAAGGGTGATGCAGCAAAGTAGCGTAAGTATTTCCTCAGTTTTTGAGAACCAAGGTATCAATCCAGTAGGAGGCCACGCACGAGTCCCTCACACCTACACAAACAAATAAATCCTCGCAACCACCGCGATAAGGGCTTGTCAATCCCTACATGGTCACTTACAAGAGTGAGATCTGATAGATTAGATAAGATAATATTTTTGGTATTTTGATAAATATGTAAAGTAAAATAAAAGGCAATAAAAATAACTAAGTGTTGGAAGATTAATATGAAGGAAGATAGACCTGGGGGCCATAGGTTTCACTAAGTGGCTTCTCTCAAGAGGATAAGTATTCACAGTGGGTAAACAAATTACTGTTGAGCAATTGACAGAATTGAGCATATTTATGAGAATATCTAGGTATGATAATGTATATAGGCATCACGTCTAAGACAAGTAGACCGACTCCTGCCTGCATCTACTACTATTACTCCACACATCGACCGCTATCCAGCATGCATCTAGAGTATTAAGTTCAAGAGAACAGAGTAACACTTTAAGCAAGATGACATGATGTAGAGGGATAAACTCATGCAATATGATATAAACCCCATCGTGTTATCCTCGATGGCAACAATACAATACGTGCCTTGCTGCCCCTACTGTCACTGGGAAAGGACACTGCAAGATTGAACCCAAAGCTAAGCACTTCTCCCATTGCAAGAAAGATCAATCTAGTAGGCCAAACCAAACTGATAATTCGAAGAGACTTGTAAATATAACCAATCATACATAAAAGAATTGAGAGAAGATTCAAATATTGTTCATAGATAAACTTGATTATAAACCCACAATTCATCGATCTCAACAAACACACCGCAAAAGAAGATTACATCGAATAGATTTCCACAAGAGAGGGGGAGAACTTTGTATTGAGATCCAAAAAGAGAGAAGAAGCCATCTACCTAGTAACTATGGACCCGAAGGTCTGAGGTAAACTACTCACACTTCATCAGAGGGGCTATGGTGTTGATGTAGAAGCCCTCCGTGATCGATGCCCTTTCCGGCAGAGCTCCGGAACAGGCCCCAAGATGGGATCTCATGGATATAGAAAGTTACGGCGGCGGAATTAGGGTTTTGGCTCCGTATCTGGTAGTTTGGGGGTACGTAGGTATATATAGGAGGAAGGAGTACGTCGGTGGGGCAACAGGGGGCCCATGAGGGTGAACGGCGCGCCCAGGGGGTAGGCGCGTCCTCTGGATCACGTTCATTCCGAAAATCACGTTCCCGAAGGTTTCATTCCATTTGGACTCCGTTTAATATTCTTTTTCTGCGAAACTCTGAAATAGGCAAAAAAACGACAATTCTGGGCTAGGCCTCCGGTTAATAGGTTAGTCCAAAAAATAATATAAAAGTATATAATAAAGCCCAATAATGTCCAAAATAGAATATAATATAGCATGGAACAATCCAAAATTATAGATACATTGGAGACGTATCAGTAACACACAAGTCCCATAGTACCTGCAAAAATAAACAAGAACCTCGCAACCAACACGATAAAGGGGTTGTCAATCCCTTCACGGTCACTTACGAAAGTGAGATCTGATAGAGATAATAACATAAATATTTTTGGTATTTTTGTTGTATAGATTGGAAAACAAGGATTGCAAAATAGAAATAGCAAATTGATAGGAAAATAATATGATGGAGGATAGACCCGGGGTCCATAGGTTTCACTAGTCGCTTCTCTCAAGATAGAAAATTCTACGGTGGGTGAACGAATTACTATCGAGCAATTGATAGAAAAGCGCATAGTTATGAGAATATCTAGGCATGATCATGTATATAGGCATCAATTTTGCGACAAGTAGACCGAAACGACTCTGCATCTACTACTATTACTCCACACATCGACTGCTATCCAACATGCATCTAGAGTATTAAGTTCATAAGAACAGAGTAACGCATTAGGCAAGATGACATGATGTAGAGGGATAAACTCAAGCAATATGATATAAACCCCATCTTTTTATCCTCAGTGGCAACAATACAATACGTGCCTTGCTGCCCCTACTGTCACTGGGAAAGGACACCGCAAGATTGAACCCAAAGCTAAGCACTTCTCCCATTGCAAGAAATTTCAATATAGTAGGCCAAACCAAACTAATAATTTCGAAGAGACTTGCAAAGATATTCAAATCATGCATAAGAGATTTCAGAAAAGAATCAAATATTGTTCATAGATAATCTTGATCATAAACCCACAATTCATCAGATCTCGACAAACACACCACAAAAAGAATTACATTGAATAGATCTCCAAGAGAATCGAGGAGAACTTTGTATTGAGATCCAAAGAGAGGGAGAAGAAACTATCTAGCTAATAACCGTGGACCCGAAGGTCTGTGGTAAACTACTCACACATCATCGGAGAGGCTATGGTGTTGATGTAGAAGCCCTCCATGATCGATTCCCCCTCCGGCGGAGCGCCGAAAAAGGCCCCAAGATGGGATCTCACGGGTACAGAAGGTTGTGGCAGTGGAAGTAGGCTTTCGTGGTGCTCCTGGATGTTTTTGGGGTATATAGGTATATATAGGAGGAAGAAGTACGTCGGTGGAGCTGCGAGAAGGGTGGGGGCGTGCCTGCCCCCCTGGGCGCGCCCCCTGCCTCATGGCCTCCTCTCTTCTTTCTTGATGGCCACTCCAAGTCTCCTAGATCACGTTTGTTCCAAAAGTAACTATCCCGAAGGTTTCATTCCATTTGATATTCCTTTTCTGCGAAACACTAAAATAGGCAAAAAAACAACAATTTGCACTGGGCCTTTGGTTAGTAGGTTAGCACCAAAAATAATATAAAAAGGTATATTAAAGCCCATTAAACATCCAAAATAGATAATATAATAACATGGAAAATCAAAAATTATAGATACGTTGGAGACGTATCAAGCATCCCCAAACTTAATTCCTGCTCGTCCTCGAGTAGGTCAATGATAAAAGCAGAATTTTTGATGTGGAATGCTACCTAGCATAATTCTCAATGTAATTTTCTTTACTGTGGCAAGAATGTTCAGATCCGAAAGATTCAAGACAAAATTTCAATATTGACATAAAAATAATAATACTTCAAGCAAACTAGCAAAGCAATCATATCTTCTCAAAATAACATGGCCAAAGAAAGTTATCCCTACAAAATCATATAGTGTGGCTATGATCCATCTTCACCACACAAAATATTTAAATCATGCACAATCCCGATAAAAAGCCAAGCAATTGTTTCATACTTTTGATGTTCTCAAACTTTTTCAATCTTCACGCAATACATGAGCGTGAGCCATGGATATAGAACTATAGGTGGAATAGAATGGTGGTTGTGGAGAAGACAAAAAGGAGAAGATAGTCTCACATAAACTAGGCGTATCAACGGGCTATGGAGATGCCCATCAATAGATATCAATGTGAGTGAGTAGGGATTGCCATGTAACGGATGCACTAGAGCTATAAGTGTATGAAAGCTGAACAAAAGAAACTAAGTGGGTGTGCATCCAAATCGCTTGCTCACGAAGACCTAGGGAATTTTGAGGAAGCCCATCATTGGGATATACAAGCCAAGTTCTATAAGGTAAAATTCCAACTAGTATATGAAAGTGACAACATAGGAGACTATTTATCATGAAGATCATGGTGCTACTTTGAATCACAAGTGTGGTAAAAGGATAATAACATTGTCCCTTCTCTCTTTTTCTCTCATTTTTTTATTTGGGCCTTTTTCTCTTTTTTATGGCCTCTTTTTTCGTCCAGAGTCTCATCCCGACTTGTGGGGGAATCATAGTCTCCATCACCCTTTCCTCACTTGGGACAATGCCCTAGTAATGATGATCATCACACTTTTATTTACTTACAACTCAAGAATTACAACTCGATACTTAGAACAAAATATGACTCTATGTGAATGCCTCCGGCGGTGTACCGGGATGTGCAATGACTCATGAGTGACATGTATGAAAGAATTATGAACGATGGCTTTTCCATAAATACAATGTTAACTACATGATAATGCAAAGCAATATGACAATGATGAAGCGTGTCCTAATAAACGGAACGGTGGTAAGTTGCATGGCAATATATCTCGGAATGGCTATGGAAATGCCATGATAGGTAGGTATGGTGGCTGTTTTGAGGAAGGTATATGGTGGGTTTATGGTACCGGCGAAAGTTGCGCGGTACTAGAGAGGTTAGCAATGATGGAAGGGTGAGAGTGTGTATAATCCATGGACTCAACATTAGTCATAAAGAACTAACATACTTATTGCAAAAATCTATTAGTTATCGAAACAAAGTACTACGCGCATTCTCCTAGGGGGATAGATTGGTAGGAAAAGACCATCACTCGGCCCCGATCGCCACTCATAAGGAAGACAGTCAATAAATAAATCATGCTCCGACTTCATCACATAACGGTTCACCATACGTGCATGCTACGAGAATCACAAACTTTAGAAGAAGTATTTCTCAAATTCACAACTACTTAACTAGCATGAATCTAATATCACCATATTCATATCTCAAAACAATCATCAAGTATCAAACTTCTCATAGTATTCAATGCACTTTTTATGATAGTTTTTATTATACCCATCTTGGGTGCCTATCATATTAGGACTAATTTTATAGCCAAAGCAAATTACCATGCTGTTCTAAAAGACTCTCAAAATGATATAAGTGAAGCATGAGAGATCAATAATTTCTATAAAATAGAACTACCACCGTGCTCTTAAAAGATATAAGTGAAGCACTAGAGAAAATTATCTAGCTCAAAAGATATAAGTGAAGCACATAGAGTATTCTAATAAATTCCGATTCATGTGTGTCTCTCCAAAAGGTGTGTACAGCAAGGATGATTGTGGTAAACTAAAAATCAAATACTCAAATCATACAAGACGCTCCAAGCAAAACAAATATCATGCGGTGAATAAAAATATAGCCTCAAGTAAAGTTATCGATGGACGAAGAAGAAGGAGGGGATGCCTTCCGGGGCATCCCCAAGCTTAGGCTTTTGGTTGTCCTTGAATTTTATCTTTGGGTGCCTTGGGCATCCCCAAGCTTAGGCCCTTGCCACTCCTTTTTCCAAAATCTATCAAATCTTTACCCCAAACTTGAAAACTTCACAACACAAAACTCAACAGAAAATCTCATGAGCTCCGTTAGTATAAGAAAACAAGCCACCAATTCAAGGTACTGTAATGAACTCATTCTTTATTTATATTGGTCTTAAACCTACTTTATTCCAACTTCTCTATAGCTCATACCCCCCGATACTAGCCATAGATTCATCAAAATAAGCAAACAACACACGAAAAACAGAATCTGTCAAAAACAGAACAACCTGTAGTAATCTGTAGGTTTCGAATACTTCTGTAACCCCCTTATGAAATAAATTGGTGGACTTGAGGAATTTTTCTATTAATCATCTGCAAAATAATCAACCTAATTGTACTCTCCAGTAAAGAATGGCAGCAAATCTCGTGAGCGCTAAAGTTTCTGTTTTTTACAGCATGATCACATAAACTTCCCCCAAGTCTTCCCAAAGGTTATACTTGGCACAAACACTAATTAAAAGAATAAAACCACATCTAAATAGAAGCTAGATGAATTATTTATTTCTAAACAGGAACAAAAACAAGAAACAAAAATAAAATTGGGTTGCCTCCCAACAAGCGCTATTGTTTAATGCCCCTAGCCAGGCATAAAAACAAGAATAGATCTAGGTATTGTCATCTTTGATATGCAATCCATAAGTGGCTCTCATAATGGATTCATAAGGTAATTTAATTTTATTTCTAGGAAAGTGTTCCATGCCTTTCCTTAACTGAAAGTGGAATCTAATATTTCATTCTTTGATATAAATAATTGCACCAATCGTTCTAAGGAAAGGTCTACCAAGAATAATAGGATATGTAGGATTGCAATCTATATCAAGAACAATGAAATCTAAGGGCACATAATTCCTATTTTCAACAATAAGAACATCATTAATCCTTCCCATAGGTTTCTTAATAGTGGAATCCGTAAGATGCAAATTTAAAGAACAATCATCAAATTCACGGAATCCTAACACATCACACAAAGTTTTTGGAATCGTGGAAACGCTAGCACCCAAATTGCATAAAGCATAGCATTCATGATCTTTAATTTAATTTTAATAGTAGGTTCCCACTCATCATGAAGTTTTCTAGGGATAGAAACTTCTAATTCAAGCTTTTCTTCATAAGATTGCATTAAAGCATCAACGATATGTTTGGTAAAAGCTTTATTTTGACTATAAGCATGAGGAGAATTTAGCACGGATTGTAACAAGGAAATACAATCTATCAATGAGCAATTATCATAATTAAATCCCTTTAAATCCAAAATAGTTGGTTCATTGCTATGTAAAGTTTTCACCTCTTTAATCCCACTTTTATTAATTTTTGCATCAAGATCTAAAAACTCTGAATCATTGGGACGCCTTTTAACTAAAGTTGACTCATCTCCAGTCCCATCATTATCAAGTTTCATGTTGCAAAACAAAGATTTAATAGGAGACACATCAATCACTTTTAGATCTTCATCCTTATTATCGTGAAAACTAGAAGAACACGCTTTCATAAAGCAATCTTTTTAGCACGCATCCTAACTGTTCTTTCATTGCACTCATCAATGGAAATTCTCATGGCTTTGAGAGACTCATTGATATCATGCTTAGGTGGAATATATCTAAGTTTCAAAGAATCAACATCAGGAGAAATTCTATCCACTTTCCTAGCCAACTCATCAATCTTAGGCAATTTTTCTTCAAGCAAAGCATTGAAATTCTTTTGCGAAATCATAAATTCTTTAACACTAGTCACAAAATCAGAGGGCATCTTATTAGAATTTCCATAAGAGTTGTTGTAGGAATTACCATAATTATTAGAGGAATTACTAGGAAACGGCCGAGGATTAAAGTTTCCTCTATACGTTTTGTTACCAAAATTGTTCCTACCAACAAAATCCACATCCATAGATTCATTATTATTCTCAATAAAAGAAGACAAAGGCATATCATTAGGATCAGAATAAACACTCTTATTAGCAAACAATTTCATAAGTTGATCCATCTTTCCACTCAAAACATTAATTTCTTCTATAGCATGAACCTTTTTACTAGTAGATCTTTCGGTGTGCCATTGAGAATAATTAACCATAATATTATCTAGGATTTTAGTAGCTTCTCCCAAAGTGATTTCCATAAAAGTGCCTCCCACGGCTGAATATAAAAGATTTCTAGAAGAAAAATTCAATCCAGCATAAAAAAATTGTATGATCATCCATAAATTTAATCCATGAGTAGGGCAATTACGTATCATTAATTTCATCCTCTCCCAAGCTTGTGAAACATGCTCATGATTAAGTTGTTTAAATTCATAATATCGTTTCTAAGAGAGATGATTTTAGCGGGAGGAAAATACTTAGATATAAAACCATCTTTGCACTTATTCCATGAATCAATACTATTTTTAGGCAAAGATGAAAACCAAGTTTTAGCACAATCTCTAAACGAAAACGGAAATAGCTTCAATTGAACAATATCATTATCCAAATCTTTCTTCTTTTGCATATCACACAAATTAACAAAGCTATTTAGATGGGTAGCGACATCTTCACTAGGAAGGCCTGAAAATGGATCTTTCATGACAAGATTCAGCAAAGCAGTATTAATTTCAAAAGATTCAACATCGGTAAGAGGAATAATCGGAGTACTAATAAAATCATTATTATTGGTATTGGAAAAGTCACACAATTTAGTATTATCTTGAGCCATCGTGACAAACTATCAATCCAACACACAAGCAAACAAAAATCAAGCAAAAAGAGGCGGACGGAAAAGAGGGCGAATAAAACGGCAAGGGTGAAGTGGGGGAGAGGAAAACGAGAGGCAAATGGAAAATAATGTAATGCGAGGGATAAGAGTTTGTGATGGGTACTTGGTATCGGCGCCAGAAATTCGCACGTTGGTGGGAGATCAAAGCTTGACATGACTTGGTGCAAACCTCCCCGGCAACGGCACCAGAAATCCTTCTTGCTACCTCTTGAGCTTGCGTTGGTTTTCCCTTGAAGAGGAAAGGGTGATGCAGCACAGTAGCGTAAGTATTTCCCTCACTTTTGAGAACCAAGGTATCAATCCAGTAGGAGTTAACACACAAGTCCCCTAGTACCTGCACAAACAAAAAAGAACCTCGCATCCTACGCGATAAAGGGTTTGTCAATCCCTTCACGGTCATTTACGAAAGTGAGATCTGATAGAGATAATAAGATAAATATTTTTGGTATTTTTGTTGTATGGATTGGAAAATAAAGATTGTAAAGTAGAAATAGCAAATTGATAGGAAAATAATATGATGGAAGATAGACCCGGGGGCCATAGGTTTCACTAGTGGCTTCTCTCAAGATAGAAAATTCTACGGTGGGTGAACGAATTACTGTCGAGCAATTGATAGAAAAGTGCATAGTTATGAGAATATCTAGGCATGATCATGTATATAGGGATCACATCCGTGACATGTAGACTGAAACGATTCTGCATCTACTACTATTACTCCACACATCGACCGCTATCCAGCATGCATCTAGAGTATTAAGTTCATAAGAACAGAGTAACGCATTAGGCAAGATGGCATGATGTAGAGGGATAAAATCGAGCAATATGATATAAACCCCATCTTTTTATCCTCGATGGCAACAATACAATACGTGCCTTGCTACCCCTGATGTCACTGGGAAAGGACACCACAAGATTGAACCCAAAGCTAAGCACTTCTCCCATTGCAAGAAAGATCAATCTAGTAGGCCAAACAAAACTGATAATTCGAAGAGACTTGCAAAGATATTTAAATCATGCATAAGAGATTTCAGAGAAGAATCAAATATTGTTCGTAGATAATCTTGATCGTAAACCCACAATTCATCGGATCTCGACAAACACACCGCAAAAAGAATTACATCGAATAGATCTCCAAGAGAATCGAGGAGAACTTTGTATTGAGATCCAAAGACAGAGAAGAAGCCATCTAGCTAATAACTATGGACCCGAAGGTTTGTGGTAAACTACTCACACATCATCGGAGAGGCTATGGTGTTGATGTAGAAGCCCTCCGTGATCGATTCCCCCTCCGGTGGAGCGCCGGAAAAGGACCCAAGATGGGATCTCACGAGTACAGAAGGTTGCAGCGGTGGAAATAGGGTTTCGTGGCGCTCCTGGATGTTTTCGGCGTATATAGGTATATATAGGAGGAAAAACTACGTCGGTGGAGCCGCGAGAGGCCCACGAGGGCGGGGGGCGCGCCCCCTGCCTCGTGGCCTCCTCGCTTCTCTCTTGACGGCCACTCCAAGTCTCCTAGATCACGTTTGTTCCAAAAATAACTCTCCCGAAGGTTTCATTCCGTTTGGATTCCGTTTGATATTCCTTTTCTGCGAAACACTGAAATAGGCAAAAACACAACAATTTGCACTAGGCCTTTGGTTAGTAGGTTAGTCCCAAAAATAATATCAAAAGGTATATTAAAGCCCATTAAACATCCAAAACGGATAATATAATAGCATGGAACAATCAAAAATTATAGATACGTTGGAGACGTATCAGGTGGCGAGCATCAACCCTCTTGACTATGATCTGATCCCCGTCACCCTCAACTACATTAACGGTGTGTATTGGGTCGTCGTGAACACGTCTTGCATGGTGCTCGTCGATGGTGGCGACAGCTGGATACTCATGGAGGTGTACACCCAGCGATTGATCCCCCTTCCTTCGATTAACACTGCACTGCATTGGCACCGCGGCCCAGAATACTCGGAATATTACAGTAGCCAACATGACACCAAGTTTGATTTGCTCATGGTTGTAACCTGCCAAGTGCCCACAAGATCTGCGAATTATAAAGAATTCAGGCTAATTGCGATCTTCAACCGCGGTCTCGCCTATCTAACATGTCACTGTGGTAAGTGGATAAATCTGCACGTCCATCGTAGGATTATACATCCTCCATGGTTCTTTGATGCCATTGAACACAAGGGCTTCATTTACGCTATCGACTCCTTCTATGGCTGGATGTATTGCTCGCCTACTCCAGTCATTGCTGCAAACGGCTATTACAACAGTATGTTACTTTCCTATGATATCATGATGGCTTGCTTATATTACTGTCAACATTTACTGAAAAAATATTCATGCTCATAACATGCTGTTCTTAAGATTGACTATATTAAGAGCCCTTTTTTATTTGACTCCAACTTGATATGATGTTGTAGGCCGCCTGGTGTCCCTACCCTTCTTAATCCCAGAACCTTTCAAAGAAAAGTGGCATGGCAGTTGCAGGTGGTTCCTGGATTAATTAGACAACAGCAAACGATTGATGATCATTCGCACGTACCAGAAATGTTGTTTCGCGGAATACAATCACAGTCACTGTAAGGTCTTTGAGCAGGATCCCAACTTCTCTGGGCCTTCGAGAATTTTTGATTGGAGGCTGGTAAGTAGCGTTGGTACACACTCTTTGTTTCTCGGACTGAATTATCCATTTAACCAGGAGATAATTGACGGCAAGGATCATGATGGTAGCGCGGTTTCATTCATCAGGCAAAATTGTGTGTACATAGCGTACCATGCGTCTCTGCATGCACCATACCCTGATATGTGCCGCCACACTCTGTAGCCCAAAATAGGAGAGAGGGTTGCAAGTATCATACTTTGACTTCTGGCTGGAGTTTCCCCCGTCAGACACCCATCTGGTTCAAGCCGTCAGCCAATCTCCACAGCTTAATAAATAGTAATGTCTAACTAAGCCAGTTAGTTAGATGCGTACAGTTGGTGTAGTAGGATATTTATTTCGTTTGATGCATACACTTGTTCTTTGTTGGTAGCGCTTTTGTAATGATGGTTGATGTTTTGTTTGGAAGAGAGAGCTGCGTCTTTACTCTTCTGGCATGCTTACTGCTTCTGTTGCACCCCCAGCCCTGATTACTGCTGCTGCTGTTTTTAATGTATAATCAGTAGTATATTTTGTCTGTTGGTTGAATAAATGTGTTGTTAGAACGACAAACACAATATTTTGGAAGTCGTTGCACGGTCCCATCCTTTAGTGCCCCGTACTGTATGTAGCGCATACTATTTTTTGTAGAAACACATTTTCCACTTATTGATAACATGCAGCCCACTGATGAAGGCCCAATAGAGGAGCCCATAATTAACTGGAAGGGAGGCTCTCAAATGAATCCGGCCCAGGTACATGCTCATGGTCCCCTAAACATAAATAAGTAAATAAATAAAGCTAAATGCTCATGCACCAGTTCTTTATATTCACGATTTAACAGGAGGATATTATTTCCTATGATAGTGTCATTACATTCAGTCGATATAATTCTTAGGCAAAGATAGCGACCGGTCTTCTTTCTCCCACCATTTTCTTCGTGCAACCAGCGGACCAATGCAAATCGTAGTCAACGTCGTAAATAGTTCCGGTCCATTTTTATTTTTCAATAAGAATGTCCAACCCAGCCCAGCACATTGGCGACAACACTTTATCCTCCGCCTTGGTGCGCTCACCGCGGCGCCACCGGCTGGCCCTATCAACATAGTGAATCGGGAGGACTGTAGATGTGAGTATGACATTACGAACCCACCAGGTCCACTCCCGAACACAAGCAAAGCGCCTCTTTTACTACTCAGATGCACCCCTTGTTTTTTACTCTTTCCACCCTGCTGATATCTGGGACCCACATCATTTTCAACGTATAGTCAATTAACGACATAATTGCACAATTTTTTTTGAGGATTTGTTCGGAGGAGTAGGCTATAAACTGGGTTGTGCGGTCTCTGTGGACCGTCTAACAACTAGACCAGCCCAACAGTTTTTTCTTTGGGAAAATAGGTAGGCCACTATTTGTTTGGAAGAATACCCAAGCTAGGCCTATTTGTTTTCTCTGACTTACTGGGCTGCAAATCTTTCATGACGAGGAGGGATGCATTCCGGCCTGGCCAAAGAGTTTGGTCAGTATCTGTTAAAAGTAAATGGGAAAATTAGTTTCTTTTTTTGTTTTTTCACTGATATTTTATATTTCATTGGATTTTAACATGACATAGTACTAATTTAATTTTTAAATTTGTTTTAGTATGGCTAATAATTTTTTGATTAAGAATATTTTGTTCCCCAGCCTAAAAAATGCGAATTTTCAAAATTTAGCACATTTTTAGTTCAATTTTTTAACCCTGGTACTGACCAGAAAATGGGCAGCAATTCTGAAAATGAAAAATGGGCTGCAATAAATTCCATATGAATTAGAAAATGAGTAAAAATTCTAAAAATAATAGAAAATGGGCTGTAGCTTCTAGCAGCAGCGACTGTTGGATGTCCATCCAACGGCCGACGTGCTTCTTCAATCTCTGATCTTCCTGGTCCAGCCGCCTAAACTAGCGCCGGCGTGAGTGCCTGCTTCCTTCTCTTGTGGCCCGCTGTCATGCCGCATAGGCTTCACCGGCCCACCATACTCCCTCCGCTGGCCTGGCCGCACGCAATCAACTGCCTCCTTATTACATGAAAAAAATGATTCCTACCACTAACATCTGGGGCGCACCAGTTCGGATGCTGACCCATAGGCCTACTAAGTTGACACGTACACAGGGCTTTGTCAACTTAGTCAATAAATGATTCTAGCAGGAGTGACCATTGGATTTGAATCGAACGGTCCTGCTGTTGCTTCAGTCGCTGCTCTTCTCGCACCGGCCGCTCAAACCAGCGACGGCGAGACCGCCTGCTCCTGCTCACACCGCAGCCGAACCAGTGAACCGTCGTACTCCTCTCCGCGTGGGCATCCACTGCCGCGTCTTCCCCGGCTCCGCGTCGTCCCCGTCCTAGGCCTCGCTGTCGTGCACAGCCCTGGTGCTCTCGGTGTGCCATGGGATCAACGAACGACATCCATCGGACGTGGACTTTAGGTGGAGAGGCTGACAGCTGGGTCCATGGGCGCACACAAGGAAATGCCTCCTTATTACGCGCAAAATAATGATTCCTCCACCTGACATCTGGGACCCATCGGAAGGGCCTTTGTATTTCACGAAAAAACGTTCCCCCGCTGACAGGTCGGACCCACCAGCTATATCTTCGCACACAAGGAAGTGCCTCCTTATTATGCACAAAAAAAATGAATACTCCCCCTGCTAGCTGGGACCCAGCTTAGTGGGAGGCTGACATGTGGGCCTACTAAGTTGACGGGGACGGAGAGCTTTGTCAACTTAGTCAATATGAACGATTCTAGGTCCAGTGACCATACGATGTCCATCCAACAGCCGTAGTGCTTCTTCAACCTCTGGTCATGCTGCCTGCTCCTGCCTCCCATGGCCAGCTGTGCTGCCGCGGAGGCCTCACCGCCCCCTACTACTCCCACCGCTGGCTAGGCCCTGCGGCGATGGCAACCTCACACCGCACCCAAACCACTCTTGTACTCCTCTCCGCGTGGGCATCCACTGCCGTGTCTTCCCCGGCTCCACGTCGTCCCCTTCCTAGGCCTCGCCGTCGTCCACCGCCTTGGTGTCTCGGCGCTGCGTGGTTAGTGTGGTCAACGACCGACTTCCATCGAAAGAGTACTATACGTGGAGAGGCTGACAGCTGGGTCCACGGTCGCAACAAGGAAGTGCCTCAATCTCAAACGAGTTCGCCCTTCACCTTGAGTTCCAACACCCAAGGCTCCAGATTTCAGGCGCTTCGGACCTTCAACAATGTCCAGTTCCGACCTTCGAGGCCGATGGATGCCCTCCTCCGTCACGGAGGAGGACGTGCTGAAGTTGAGAGAGGCCAGGTTCTTGACCGGCGAAATCTGGCATAGGCTGCCTGCTCAAGGGCAGGCCATTCCCACTCCCAAGCCTGGTGAGAGTGTGGTGTTCATGTCTCACTTCCTTCGTGGGCTAGGCTTCCCGACGGATCCCTTCGTGAGGGGGCTCATGTTTTATTATGGGCTGGAATTTCACGACTTAGCTCCGGAGTCCATCCTCCATATTTCCTCATTCATCGTCGTGTGTGAAGCCTTCCTCCGTATTACTCCTCACTTCGGACTATGGCTCAAGACCTTCAAAGTAGAGCCGAAGATGATCGAGGGACGACATGCGGAGTGCGGAGGTGCTTTTATAAGCAAGAATGCTGGTGCTCCATGGCCCGAGGGCTCTTTTCAAGGGGAGTCCAGTTTATGGCAATGAGAGTGGTTTTATATCACAGCTCCCAGGAGCACCAAGTGGGCGGCGATGCCTGCTTTCCGCTCGGGTCCCCCGCCACGACTGGCGTCATGGGTCAATAAGGGGCTAGACTGGGGATCGGCAAAGGACGTGCCCCTGTTGTAGGGCCGCATCCGAGATCTCCTAGAAAGAGACATCAGTCTGGTCATGGTGACGCAGGTTATGTTAATTCGCCGAGTTCTACCCTGCAAACGTCGCCCCCTCCGCCTGTGGGAGTTCAACCCGGAGGGACCACGAGTTCTCCAACATTTTCTTGGCATGACGCCCGTGGAGATGTACAAATTGTTCTTCGGACCACAAGTAGTGTGTCTGGATTCTACGGAGGACGCAGGTCTGAGCTGCAATCGTCCGGATACTCAAGTAAGTAGCCTTGTGCCCGGACTCGCTATCTGTATATTTATCATAAAATTGCCCCTAAAAGAGTTTTCCTTTAAACAGGAGTGGATAGCGAAAGCAAAGCTAATCAGGTATCCGGCCCCCCTCCCCGAGACCACGTCGGATCCCGTGCTAGTCAGGATGTTGGAGGTTGTGCCTTCGGAGGAAAGTGAGGGAGGGGACAAGGAAGTTAGAGTCTCCTCGAAGGAGGTTGTCCGGAAGGGAGGAATCGAAAATTCCTCTCCTCAAGGGAAGAAGAGGTCCGCCTCTGACGACCCGGAGACCATGGCCTCAAAGCGGGGGAAGAAATCTTCCTCAGAGGGTCCTGCGCCTTGGGATACTTCTGCCGAATTATGCCCTCAAGGGGATCAGCCCTCCACCGAGCCGTAAGTAGAGAGGAGTTTTTCTTTTTAAGAAATGAGAGAAATCCTTGCGTTATATCTGAGAAGAGTAATCGAAAATTTACCTTGTAGCTCGGACCTTAGCCCTTCTCAGTAGAGCTCGTCTTCGGGGATCTTCTTCCGGAGATGATGG
Source organism: Triticum urartu (assembly GCF_003073215.2). Lineage (NCBI taxonomy): Eukaryota > Viridiplantae > Streptophyta > Magnoliopsida > Poales > Poaceae > Triticum > Triticum urartu. Next base: position 120,039,073 of record NC_053023.1, on the reverse strand, counting down.
AGAGCGGAACGCCACCCCCTGCCGTACCGCCTTGCAAGGCGGGTGACCCTGAGGTATCGTCGCGGAGGGTTTCTCCGAATTCGGTAGGGCCGGAAGGTAGTCATATGGCCCCCCAAAGCCCTCCGCATCCGACCTTCGAAAAGGGCCATAGGATGAGTCCGGCACCGTCTGGTGCGCGGTCGGAGGAGCTGAAGGATCTGCTAGGGCGAGCATCTATCTCAGAGGAGCATCGTGCATTGGTGGGTACGGTGATTGAGACGATTTCATCCGCGGAGAGAGGATTGCACGAGGCCATCAGGAGTTTACTGACAGGTTTTGAGGTACGTGAAATAATGTACCCTTTTTGGACAGTTGCGCATAAATAAGATGCGCCCTGTGTAGATAGTAGCCCCTGAGACTCTGTGCGTTGTCAAAATTGACGGCGCGCAGAGGATCATAATCCCAGGTCTAATATGCCGCCTTCATACGTAGGCGGCGAAGTGTCGGGTGGCTAGCCGGACTAATGAATTTGCCGAGCTAAAGCGGCAACTTGACGTGGCAGATGCCGACATCTCGCTTGTCAACAAGCGGCTTGACGAGGCACAAGGTATGTAATTACTCCGGCGGCACCTGGTAAGAGGAGCTTTATGCCAATATCTTACAATGTGTGCTCTTGATGCAGATGGTGCTGTTGCCATGGAGAATCTTTGGGCGGAACTTGCCTGAGCCAAGGAGCAAGCCAGGAAAAGTGATGCGGCTGCCAGAAAGGCAATTGAAGAGCTGAAAGCCGAACAGGCTGCTCACTGCCGAAGCCAGAAGGAAATGGCCGAGATGGCTATGAAGCTGAAGAGCGCTGCTGACCGTTGCAAGCTTCTTGAAAAAGAAGATCAGGCGGAACAGACGGACCTGGAGAAGGCCGTTGCCGATGACAAGGATGCTTGCTCTGCGATGAGAGCTATGAAGGAGGAGCCGCGTCAGGCTAGAGAGATCGCGGCTGGAAAGCCCTTTATGCTGCGGAGGAAGTTCTGTGATCCTAAACATGCTCCGTTAGACCGGATGTGGAGTATGGCGGACACCTATCTGGATTTGGCAGTGAGTGCCGCAGATGCGGCCGAACACTTCCGAGATCAAGAAGATCGCGAAGTGGAAAAGCTCTTTTGGTCGCAGTTCCACAATCCGGAGCGTCCACTATCATTAGCCGATCATTTGGCCGAATGGGCCGAGCTAAATAGGTTGTCCGGACTCGCCATGAAGTATGTCATGAGTCATCTGTGGCCAGAGAGGCCAGAGCCGAAAAGTTATTTCAACTTGGTGCAGCAGTTCCTTGGTGCGGCACCGCATATCAATGCGATGAAGAGGTCAGCGTGCATAGAGGGTGCGTGGATGGCTCTTGCCCGTGTCAAGACATACTGGGCGGAAATGGAGGCCACCGCTGTTGCATCCCCAGACTCGGATGGAAGCCGAGTACCTGCCGAGCACTATTTTCAGGAAGTTCTGCAAGGCGCTCGTTTAATAGAGACGCAGTGCTCGAAGGATACTATATTCGAATAGCATGTAAAACAATATTTTGATAAATTGTAGAAGCTTTTTATACTTGTGCCTACAAGTGTTATAATACCTCCTGTGCGGCCTTTTAACATATATGTATATATAATCTGAAAGATGGCAGTCGTCGGCTTCAGCCCCACGCACATAATGCGTGGGTGTTCGCAGAAGGCGCATTTTCACACTTGATCCAACGTCTTGGTCCTACAAAGGAGGTGATAGCGCAGCGAACTAGGCAATCGGACTATGATGCTTTATCACTTTCACTTCGCCATAGGAGTTTGACAGTGAGGCTACTTATATAGCCCCTGGTGGCGCCTGCGCTCGCCCGAACTCGGGGCGCGTATGTGCCTGGCCGGGAAGCGGCCCTTCGTTAATGCGGAGGAAACCTAAAGATTCCCGTAAGTCATCGAGTGGTTGACCAGTCTCACGCTATATCATGACAGTCAGTTTTCGGCTTTCTCTACTGAGGTGCTCGCCTGGCCGAACCGGGGCACAATCACAGTAGTTCTCCTGGTGCCGCCTTAGCCGATAGAGCGGAACGTAAGGTAGCAAAACACAGGAGCCGGGCAAACCCAACATTTGACCAAAGACATGATTCGGAGCTGATGCATATAAGGCCAAACTCGCGACACCGAACACTCCCTAAGGTATTCGGTCTTTATGAGGGTGGGCGGGATAACCCCCTTAGTAATAAGCCCCTAGTGTCTAGGTACGCGCAAAACTCTGACGTGGCCACATGCCAAAACGCCAGCCTCCTCCTTGGTTATACCAAGAAACCAGGGGATGTGTATCAACAAGAGACAGTAAAAAAGGTTTACGTAGGGTCTTAATCTAAAAAGAATCCTTGGAACGGGTCCCTGCTGCACATCTGCGCCTGTGTCTCCGTTGTGTCGTATCCTGGACGGGCGTAGCACGGTGTTCATCTGTAAAAGAAAGGAACTTAGTTAAAGAAAGATCGTGCCGAACATGAGTTATACTAAATAAACAAAGTATAAATCGAAATGGGTAAAATTGAGCTTTATTGTCTCTTGTTTTATATGCGCGGAGCCCCTAGTACAGGGGTATACGGCTAAAAGCCTTTATCAATTATATGTTTATGCCGGACTCGTCTAGCCGTGTCCGTGGTCTTGACGACCCGTTTAGGTGCTTTGGCTGGTGAAGCCGCTTTATTGTGGGGCTGTCAAGGCAGCCGCACTGTCTTCCGCGCGGTAGGAACACTCAATGTTTTCCCTTTAATAAGATGATGCCTCGTGGACCGGGCATCTTAAGCGTAAGAGATGCATGATGCGGTATTGCGTTAAAGTGGGCGAAAGCTTCGCGTCCCAGCAGTGCTTGATAGCTACTTGAGAATGGGGTGATGTGGAAAGTTAGCTGTTCGCGGCGGAAGTTATCGGGGGAGCCGAACATAACTTCTAGCCAGAGAGAACCCATGCAACGAGCATCCGGGCCTGGCGTTACCCCTTGAAAGGAGGTTTTGCTATGGCGAATTTTTGTTGGGTCTATCCCCATGTTGCGGATTGTGTCCTGGTATAACAGGTTTAGACCACTGCCGCCGTCCATCAGGACATTTGTAAAGTGGAGTCCGCCGATTATTGGATCTAATACCAAGGCAGTCCAGCCTGCATTCCGGATACTTCTAGAGTAATCCTGATGGTCGAAGGTGATCGGTTTAACAACCATTGGCGAGACTCCTTTGGGATAGGCCGTATGGCGCGTATCTCTGTTGGCGCCATTCTGTTCGTCACGTGAAGTAAGTTTACTGTTTTGACTTCTTGTGGGAAATCCTTTTGTTTCCCGGTGCGCTGCTTGTGGGGTTCGTCGTCATACTCACTTGGTGTGTCGAGCCCCTTGTGTTCGGCGTTGAGTTTTCCGGATTGCTTGAAAACCCAACAATCTCTGTGGGTATGGTTCGCAGGCTTCCCGGGTGCTGTGTATTTTGACATATCTTGTCCAAGATTTTGTTTAAGTTGGATAGCTCGTCCCTGTTATCCTTGAGGGGCGGCTTTCTCTGATTCTGCCGCGAGCTTTTGAATCCGGCGTTGACCACCGTGCTCTTTGGGATGTTTCCCTTATTTCGGCGCTAGTCCTTGCTGCGTCGGGGTTTTCCGTTTCCATTCCTAACTTCGGATGTACTTGGGTCGCTGGTGCTACATCTTGCCAACCAGCTATCCTCTCCTGCGCAAAAGCGGGTCATGAGGCTTGTTAATGCGACCATTGTTCTTGGCTTTTCTTGGCCAAGGTGTCTGGCGAGCCATTCGTCTCGAACGTTATGCTTAAAAGCTGTTAGGTCTTCGGCGTCCGGACAGTCGACTATCTGATTCTTTTTACTAAGAAATCTGTTCCAGAATTTCCGGGCTGACTCTCTGGGCTGTTGAGTTATGTGACTGAGATCGTCTGCATCCGGAGGGCGGACATAGGTCCCTTGAAAATTTGCCTGGAAAGCATCCTCAAGCTCTTCCCAACTTCCAATGGTGTTTTCGGGAAGGCTTTTGAGCCAATGCCGGGCTGGCCCTTTAAGCTTGAGGGGTAAGTATTTTATGGCGTGAAGGTCATCTCCTCTGGCCATGTGTATGTGGAGGATATAATCCTCGATCCAGACCCTAGGGTCTGTTGTTCTGTCGTACGCCTCTATGTTTATGGGCTTGAATCCCGCTAGAAATTCATGGTCCAGCACCTCATCGGTGAAACATAGGGTGTGTGCGGCACCCCTGTATTTGGGTGTGACGTGATGTTCGGATATTTATTGTGTTGTATTGCTTACTAGAGGTTGCTTTCTTGGCCCGTAGATAGATCTGGCTGGGCCATCTTTTTGATGCGGATCCTTTGGTGGATCGCGTGCCGGCTTGTGTGCGGCGCCGCTTGCCGCTCCATGCGGTCGTCTATCCGACTGGGTGGTTTTCCTATTTTTTTGACTGCGGGGGCTCTAAGGCCTCCTTGTCAAATTCTGGTAGTAGCTTTCGCTTTGGATAGCTTTTTGTGCAGTGACTGCCGCCATATTTGTCTGCGGTGTTGCGTACTTTGCTCCATCTGATTCTGAGTGCATCTTCCGCAGTTTTGTGCTTCCGCTTCTGCTTTTTCATGCTACGCGCTATGGCGACGAGCCTTTTGTGGAGGTTCTTCTGCTCCATGAGCCTATCCGGCGTAAGGTCGTCCGGACTGTTGTTTTCGCCGGGGACGGGGTGTTCGGTTTGTTTATCCAAGTTGCCCTGTTCGGACGGTTGCTCGAAGGCATGTTCGTCGTCCGCCGGCTCGTCCTGCTCTATGGCTGGGTTTGTATGGGTGCTGTCTATGTCGAGGCGGGGCTTTGAGCGGCGCTTACATCGCAGCTTTGATTGCTTTTCGAGTGAAGAATCCCTCGTTGCATCCCTGTGTTCCCCGTCGTCGCTTCCTTTGGGTGTGTCCACCATGTATACACCATGAGATGAGGTGGCTATCCAGTGCCTTGTAGGCGTTGGTTCATGTTCATCTCCTACATCGTCGTCCATACCGTCGATGTCTTCGGAGTCGAAGTTGAGCACGTCGTTTCAATTATCGACAGTGGCTACGAAGTGGGTGGTGGGTGGGCATCGAATTTCTTTGTCGTCCACATCCCAATCCTGCCGGTCATAGTCCGGCCAGGACTCTCCTGACAAAGAGAGAGACCTGAGTGAATTCAGAATGTCGTCGAAGGGCGAGTGCTGAAAGATGTCTACGGCGGTGAACTCCATGATCGGCGCCCAATCGGATTCAATCGGTAGGGGCGCGGAGGGCTCGGAGTCCGGAGGTGAGTCCGGCATCTTGGAGTCATGGGCTTCACGGAGGACAAGGCTGGTGTTCGGCTTGATCGCCGTAGAGATTGCAGCCCCCGAGGCAGTGTCTAACCACCCATCCTCGTTTTGTGTGGTCGGCTTCGAGCCAAGGGTCGGAGCGGACACAGGTGCGGCCTCCAGGGCACTGTTCGCCTGCAGAGCTAGATCATGCCCACCGGGATAGTGCGGCGCGCTCGGCTGTGGCTCAGATCCGTCGAAGATCAAGTCTCCGCGGTCGTCTGATGTGTAGTTTAAACTTCTGAATTTGACCTGACGGCCAGGGGCGTAGCTTTCGATCTGCTCCAGATGGCCAAGCGAATTGGCCCGCAGTGCAAAGCCGCCAAATACGAAGACCTGTCCGGGGAGAAAAGTCTCACCCTGGATCGCATCGTCGTTGATGATCGGAGGAGCCATCGGGCCTAAAAGTGACGACACAGAGGAACTCTCAATGAAAGCACCAATGTCGGTGTCAAAACCGGTGGATCTCGGGTAGGGGGTCCCGAACTGTGCGTCTAGGCGGATGGTAACAGGGGGCAGGGGACATGATGTTTTACCCAGGTTCGGGCCCTCTTGATGGAGGTAAAACCCGACGTCCTGCTTGATTAATATTGATGATATGGGTAGTACAAGAGTAGATCTACCACGAGATTGAGGAGGCTAAACCCTAGAAGCTAGCCTATGGTATGATTGTTGTTCATCCTACGGACTAAAACCCTCCGGTTTATATAGACACCGGAGAGGGCTAGGGTTACACAGAGTCGGTTACAATGGTAGGAGATCTACATATCCGTATCGCCAAGCTTGCCTTCCATGCCAAGGGAAGTCCCCTCCGGACACGGGACGAAGTCTTCAATCTTGTATCTTCATAGTCCAGGAGTCCGGCCGAAGGTAAAGTCCGGCTATCCGGACACCCCCTAATCCAGGACTCCCTCACCCATCAATCAATATCAATGCGAGGAGTAGGGATTGCCATGCAACAAATGCACTAAAAGCTATAAGTGTATGAAAGCTCCATATGAAAACTAAGTGGGTGTGCATCTAATCGTATAATGAAAAATTCCCACTAGTATATGAGAGTGACAACATAGGAGACTCTCCATATGAAAAACATGGTGCTACTTTGAAGCAAAAGTGTGGTAAAGGATACTAACAATGCCCCTTCTCTCTTTGTTTATCTTTATCTTTTTCCCTTTTTTCTTTCTTTTTTTTCTTTTTTTCTTATCTTTTTCTTTTTCTCTCATTGTCTGGAGTCTCATCCTGACTTGTGAGGGAATCATAGTCTCCATCATCCTTTCCTGGGCACTGATCTAAAAATGAATAATGATGATCATCACACTTCTATTTACTTATAACTCAAAAGAAATAAAAATTACAACTCGATACCTATGACAAAGTATGACTGAATATGAATGCCTCTGGTAGTGTACCAGGATGTGCACTGATCTAGCGTAACATGTATGAAAAATGATGAATGGTGGCTGAGCCACAACTACTACATCAGCTATATGATCATGCAAAGCAATATGACAATGAATGCTCAAGTCAACAAACGAAAGCGGTGGAAGTTGCATGGCAATATATCTCGGAATGGCCATGGAAGGGCCATAATAGGTAGGTATGGTGGTTGTTTTGAGGAAGATATAATATGGCTTATGTGTGATAGAGCGTATCATATCACAGGGTTTAGATGCACCTGTGAATTTTGCACCACGTCTCGATGTCAGAAAGGGCAATGCACGGTACCGTAGAGGCTAGCAAATTGCGGAAAGGTAAGAGTGCGTATAATCCATGGACTCACATTAGTCATAAAGAACTCATATACTTATTGCAAAAGTTTATTAGCCCTCGAAGCAAAGTACTACTACGCATGCCCCTAGGAGGATAGATTAGTAGGAAAAGACCATCGCTCATCCCCAACCACCACCCATAAGGAAGACAATCAATAATAAATCATGCTCCAACTTCATAGCATAACAAGAGACTATACGTGCATGCTTCGGGAATCACAAACCTTAACACCAATATTCTTACTAACCACAACCATTTACTAGTACCTCCCACATATTCCATCTCTATATCGCAAAAACTATTGCAAGGAATCAAACATATCATATTCAGTGATCCACAAGTTTTCTGTAGGATTTTATGACTGACCATGTAATTGACCAATTCCTGATGACTCTCTAAATAGATCTAAGTGAAGTATGAGAGTTTAATTCTTTCTATGAAAGACCATGCTCTAATAAATATAAGTGAAGCAAAAGAGCATTCTACAAACAATGGTTTTCTATGTGAAGAGAAACAAGCAATCCAAACTTCAAATTATATAAGTGAAGCACTTGAAGCATTCTATAAAGCCGCACTCAAAATATATAAGTGAAGTGCAATGAGCATTCTATATATCAACCATGGACTATCTCATACCAGCATGGTGCTTAAAAAATGGAAAATAAACACAAAAGACGCTACAAGATTCACACATATCACATGAACGGAACGAAGACGAAAACATACCAATACTTGTTGAAGAAATATGGGATGCCTTCTGGGGCATCGCCAACCTTAGATGCTTGAGTCTCCTCGAATATTTACTTGGGGTGCCTTGGTCATCCCCAAGATTGAGCTCTTGCCTCTCATCCTTCTCCTCATATCGAGACCTCCTCGATCTTTGATCATTTCATCCACACAAAACTCAACAAAAAGCTCGGTAAGATCCGTTAGTATAATAAAGCAAATCACCACTCTAAGTACTATTGCAAACCAATTCATATTTTGTCTTTGCATTTTAGCTACTGTAATATAAATTTTCCATGGCTTATACCAGCGATAGAATCGATAGTTTCATCAAAACAAGCAAAACAATGCATCAAAAACAGAATATGTCTTAAACATGACAGTATGTAGTAATCTGAAAATTCACCATACTTCTGTTACTCCAACAATTCTGAAAAAATTATAAAAAAAATTGTATAGCAAGACTGTGCAAAAAGTTTCAGAAGCTTTCGACGTTCCGGTAAAAAATGTAAAATCACGCACTACATCCAAAGTTTCTCTTTCTGCACCGCACATACCAACAAGCAATCTAAACATCCTAAAGGCAAATCTTGGCACATTATTTTTATAATAAAATGGAATTGTACAAGGGGGTAAATATTTTTGTTGAAAAGTTTCTGCAATTCAAGATTCACAAAGTTTCCATGGTCATGAACAAATTTCAAGGCATGCTCCCGCTTCCACGGTGCTCGTCTATCTCACTTTCACTTTTCTTTTTGTGAAGTTTTAAGTTCCCCTCTATATTTTTTGTTTTTAAACTTTATAAAAGCACTCAACAGAAATAAATGACTCTCTAAAACTTCTGGGTTGTCTCCCTGGCAACGCTTTCTTTAAAGGCATTAAGTTAGGCATAAAGTGCTCAAGTAATGAATCCACCCGGATCCCATGGTATATCAAAGCCAGTTTTAATTAACAATGGTTTGGCATTTAGTAATGAACACAAAGCAACATATATCATGCAATGACGATGTCTAACTCTCTTCCTATGCATCGGCATGTCATCAAAGAACAATTCATGCACATCAAGTAAAGGCCAATACATACCATAAGCAGTTTCTTGCAATTTTATCATGTTGGTAACATAAAGTGGCGGAGATGTAGTTCCTCTCTCGTAATAAGTGCAAGTAGGAGCAGCAAGCACATGCATATTATATTCATCAAAATCATCATGTGTAGTAGCAAAATGCAACCCATAGACATTATCCTTAACAAGAGCAAACTTCTCCGATATAGTGTAGTTTGTAGAATTAAAAAGAATAATAGGACTCTCATGTGTGGGTGCAATAGCAAAAATTTAATTCTTAACATAAGGAACAATAGCAAGTTCATCTCCATAAGAATAATTCATATTGGCATCTTGGCCACAAGCATAGCAAGCATCAAGTTCATCAAAAAGGGATATTTCAAAAAGAATCAACGGGATCATAGCAATTATCATAGCAATCATCCTTTGGTAAGCATGAAGGGACATTAAATAATGTATGAGGAGGGTTACTCTCATTAGAAGGTGGGCACGGGTAGCTAATCCGCTCTTCCTCCCTTTGTTCTTCGCTCTCCTCATCATCTTTTTCATCCAATGAGCTCATTGTTTCATCAATTTCTTCTTCCATAGACTCATGCAAAATATTAGGCTCTTCTTGGACAACGAAGATTTTCTCAATAAATTCATCAATATTGGAATTATATTTATAATTATCATAGCAATATTTAAGGATGGAGAAATTTCAGGTCTATAAACATCATGATCAAAAGCTTCATATTTTAAAAACAAAGATTCAATTTCATAAGCACCCTTAAAAGCAACAAATTCTTCTATTCGTTCCACATCATAGTAATCATATATACCATTACCATAGGAAGCTAAGGTTTAATTGTCATTAAATTTGCATGAAAAGGGAAGGTGTGGAGCATTCATCCTAGAGAAACAAGTAAAATCATATCTCAAGCATAAATCCCGAGCATGCCAATGCAATATATAAATTTGATCCCATAAAAGTTTCCCTTTTTGTGTCAACCGATAATCCCTAAATTATTCACGTTGATCCAACATTACTCCCATTATCATGTTGAATGGGGTTTTCTCAGGATTATCAAAGTAGTGCATAATATTTTTCACATAATGAGCATCGAGGGTTTTAGGAGGTTCCCCATCTCCATGAGTAACAAGTTCCACTAATGTTTTTGGTGTTTCGTGTTCCATATCCATAACTAAAGATAGAGAACAACTTAGAATAGGAAATAAAAACTACTTAGTTATAAAGCAAACAAGCACACATGAGAGTATTCACCCCACGCTATTGCTCTCCGACAATGGCACTAGAAAAAGTTCTTGATAACCCACAAGTATAGGGGATCGTTTGTAGCCTTCTTTGATAAATAAGAGTGTCGAACCTAATGAGGAGCTAAAGGTAGAACAAATATTCCCTCAAGTTCTATCGACCACCGATACAACTCTACACACACTTGATGTTTGCTTTACTGGAAACAAGTATGAAACTAATTTGCAAGAATAAAACTAGAAGTACTTTGCGAGAATAAAACTACGAATAAATTGCAAGGTAATAAAAGTGGATAGCTTTTGTCAACAAGAAAGTCAATTATCCCTAGGCAATCGATAACAAGTACCGGTAATCATTCTTGTAATTTTATACGAGGGAGAGGCATGAGCTAACATACTTTCTCTACTTGGATCATATGCACTTATTATTGGAACTCTAGCAAGCAGTGCAACTACTAAATATCATTAAGGTCGTGAAACCCAACCATAACATTAAGTATCAAGTCCTCTTTACTCCCATACGCCATAACCCACTTATCCGCGTATAGGCTGCTGTGACCCCCGCAACATTGACAATAAGCAAACCATGAACATATTGCAACACCCTACAACGGGGGCCCCTCACGTTTGCGCGAGACAGGGGGCACCATAGGACAGCACCATAAATAAAATATATAATCATACCAACCAAGATCATGATTAACCCATGGGACAAAATGGATCTACTCAAACATCATAGGATAACCATAGATCATAGGGAATAATATATGGAGTTGAGAACCATGTTTAAGTAGAGATTACAACGGGGAGAAGGGGTGTTACACCGTTGCATGGAGGGTGAGAGAGTTGGTGTTGATGGTAGCAAGATTGTTGATGTAGATCCCCGTCACGATCCTAGCCCCAGCGGCACTCCGGCGCCACCGAGAGAGAGGGGGAGAGAGCCCCCCTCCTTCTTCTTATTCCTTGGCCTCCCCCCTAGATGGGAGGAGAGTTCCCCCTCGGGTCCATGGCCTCCATGGTGGCGGAGGGGCAGGAGCCCCTTTGAGATTGGATCTCCCTCTCTGTTCTCTTCTGTTTCGCGTTCCCCAGATCTAGCCGAAAACCGTTTCTTATATTCCGGGAGATCCGTAACTCCGATTGCGCTGAGATTTTAACACGATTTTTTCCGGATATAAGCTTCCTTGCGCCCGAAGTAGAGCTCCAACCGACGTTCGAGGAGAGCACAACCCACCACCATGCTCCAGGGGCCTGGGCGCACCCTGTTGGCTTGTGGGTTGTGTGGGCCTTCGTCTGCGGTGGTTCCAACTCCCAAAAATCACATATATTCCAAAAATAATTCTCCGTCAAATTTTATTGCATTTGGATTTCGTTTGATATGGATTTTCCATGAGACAAAAAACATGCAAAGAACAGGAACTGGCAATGGGCACTGGATCAATAGGTTAGTCCAATAAATCATATAAAAAGTTGCCAAAAATATGTGAAAGTTGTGTTACATTGGTGTCGGTGTCAAAACCGAACGATCTCGGGTAGGGGTCCCAAACTGTGCGTTTAACGATCGAAGGTAACAGGAGACAAAGGGGACACGATGTTAACCCAAGTTCGGGCCCTCTTAATGGAGGTAATACCCTACTTCCTGCTTGAATGAGCTTGATGAGTATAAGGGTTACAAGAGTTGATCTACCCCGAGATCGTAATGGCTAAACCCTAGATGTCTAGCCTATATGAATTCTGATAGCCTCTACAGACTAAACCCTTCGGTTTATATTAACACTGGAGGGGCCTAGGGTTGTAAAGGGTCGGTTTACAGAGAAAGGAAATCATACATCCGGATGCCAAACTTGCCACCCATGGAAAGGAGAGTCCCATCCGGACATGGGGAAGGCCTTCTATAACGGCCCATCAGTCCGGCCCATGCTACACGGCCCGGACACCCGAGGACCCCATAATCCAGGACTCCTCAGTAGCCCCCAAACTTGCCTTCAATGACGACGTAGTATCTGGCTCATGCCTTTGGCTTTGCAAGGCGGGTTCTTCATTATATTTTGGACCAACGACAGTCCGGTGATAACCTCGACGTTTCTGTCTTTTATAATTCCCCCTGTCGACACTTCAATTTCCGCGCGCCGGGCGAATATGAACGGTCCATGTTTTTGCAAATAAGCCCCTCTCCGTGCTCAGACGGCATCTATATAAGGAGATGTAGATCTCCTAATGCCATCTCACATCACGCAAAAGGGAAACCGTCGAGTTTAGCCATGAACAAAGATTTCCAGCATGACTGGTGCCCCAAGCTCCTCCTCGCGCCCCATGGCCCTCAAGAGGGTGATTGGCAGAGTTGCTCCGTGCCTCATCTTCAGCTAAGCCGACTCCAGACGCGGGGTTACCTCCTCCCTCCCCCCTCCCGTGGATCTAGTCTCCGTTCGAGTGGGATTATATTCAATTGGCAACAACGCGATGGCTGAGGACTTCCCCAACCCCAATAAGGAGGAGAGGGTGTGCTTCGTCCCATTCCTGTTACGGGGCCTGGGATTTCCAATCCATCCCTTCCTCAGGGGTTATTGGGATTCTACGGCATCCAACTACACAAGCTCACCCCAGGTTCGATTTTTCACATATCAGGTTTCATTGCCCTCTATGAGCTATTCTTAGGCATCGAGGCCCATTTTGAATTATGGAGGAAGTTCTTTTGCCTCATTCCCCGCCACCATGGAGGTTCCATATTTGAAGTGGGAGGCCCCGAAGTATGGCGCATAGCCGGATCCAGATACCTCATAGGAACTGATACATCTCTGTCGTATCTACTTTTCCAAACACTTTTGCCCTTGTTTTGGACTCGAACTTGCATGATTTGAATGGAACTAACCCGGACTGACGCTGTTTTCAGCAGAATTGCCGTGGTGTTATTTATGTGCAGAAACAAAAGTTTTCTGGAAATAATAAAAATACTAGCAAAGAATCAAGGCCAGGGGCCGTCCCGCCTCATGGCCCCCCTGGAGCTCCACCGACCTCAACTCCAACTCCATATATTCGTGTTCGGGGAGAAAAAAATCAGAAAGAAGGATTCATCGCTGAGGGAGTCCTGGATTAGGGGGTGTCCGGATGGCCGGACTATACCTTCAGCCAGACTCCTGGACTATGAAGATACAAGATTGAAGACTCCGTCCCATGTCCGGAAGAGACTTTCCTTGGCGTGGAAGGCAAGCTTGGCGATACGGATGTGTAGATCTCCTACCATTGTAACCAACTTTGTGTAACCCTAACCCTCTCCGGTGTCTATATAAACCGGAGGGTTTTAGTCCGTAGGATAACATACACAACAACAATCATACCATAGGCTAGCTTCTAGGGTTTAGCCTCTTCGATCTCGTGGTAGATCTACTCTTGTATTATCCATATCATCAATATTAATTAAGCAGGACGTAGGGTTTTACCTCCATCGAGAGGGACCGAACCTGGGTAAAACTTCGTGTCCCTTGCCTCCTGTTACCATCCGGCCTAGATGAACAATTCGGGACCCCCTACCCGAGATCCGCCGGTTTTGACACCGACATTGGTGCTTTCATTGAGAGTTCCTCTGTGTCGTCGTTGTCAGGCTCGATGGCTTCTACGACCATTAATAGTGATGCAGTCCAGGGTGAGACCTTCCTCCCCGGACAGATCTTCGTCTTCGGCGGCTTCACACTACGGGCCAATTCACTTGGCCATCTGGAGCAGATCGAAAGCTACGCCCCTGGCCGTCAGGTCGGATTTGGAAGTTTAAACTACACGGCTGACATCCGCGGGGACTTGATCTTCGACGGATTCGAGCCACTGCCGAGCGCGCCACACTGTCACGACGAGCATGTTCTAGCTCTGCCGCCGAACAGTGCCCTGGAGGCCGCACCCGCATCGGCTTCGACCCTTAATTCGGAACCAACTGCGTCGATCGAGGATGGGTGGTTGGACGCCGCCTCGGGGGCTGCGATCCCAACGACGATCGAGCCGAACACCAGCCCCACACTCTGCAAGACTCATGACTCCAAGGAGCCGGACTCCGAAACCTCCGCGCCCCTGCCGATCGAATCTGATTGGGCGCCAGTTATGGAGTTTACTGCCATGGACATCTTTCAGCACTCACCTTTCGGCGATATTCTGAAGACACTGAAATCTCTCTCTTTATCAGGAGAGCCCTGGCTGGACTACGGTCAGCAAGGTTGGGATTCGGATGATGAAGAAATTCAAAGCCCACCCACCACCCACTTTGTAGCCACGATCGACGATTTAACCGACATGCTCGACTTCGACTCCGAAGACATCGACGGTATGGACGCCGATGAAGGAGACGATGAAGAACCAGCACCTATTGGGCCCTGGAATGCCACCTCGTCATATGACGTATACATGGTGGACGCACCAAAAGATGACGACGAGGAGCAGAAGGACGCACCGAAGGCTTGTTCCCTCGAAAAGCAGCCAAAGCGGCATCGCAAGCGCTGCCCCAAATCCCGCCTCGACAGAAATAGCGATCACACAGACGCAGCACTAGAGCAGGGCGTACCGCTACCGGACAACGGCAATCCGGATAATCAAACCGAACAAACAAATCCTATAAGGGATAATGGTCTGGATGACATAACGCCGGACAGGCACCCGGAGCAGCAGACTGCCCGTAAAAGGCTTGTCGCCACCACGAGGAGTCTTAAAAAGCAGAAGCAAAGGATCAAGGCCGTGCAAGACACACTCCAAATCAGATGGAGTAAAATACTCAACACTGCAGCAAGGTACGGCGACAATCGCCCCTCCAAGAGCTACCCAAAGCGGAAGCTGCTACCCGAATTCGATGAGGAGGCCTCAGACCCCCCACAACCAATATCAAAGCAGCCACCTGGTCGGATAGACGACCCCTCTACCTACACAGAGCGGCATACAACGCCGCTCACAATACAATACGCGACCCATGCGAGGGCTCGCACCCAAAGGACGGCGCAACAAGATCCATCTATGGACCACGCAAGCGCGCCCCAGCATACAATGCAACACAACAAACATCCGAACAACGCGGTACGCCCATCTATAGGGGTGCCGCACACCCCCTATGTTTCACCAATTAGGTGCTGGACCATGAATTTCGAGAGGGATTCAAGCCCGTAAACATAGAGGCATACGACGGAACAACATACCCTGGGGTTTGGATTGAGGACTACATCCTTCACATCCATATGGCTCGAGAGATGATCTCCACGCCATCAACTACTTACCCCTCAAGCTCAAAGGGCCAGCTCGTCACTGGCTCAAAGGCCTCCCCGAAAGCTCCATTGGAAGTTGGGAAGAGCTCGAAGACGCCTTTCGGGCAAATTTTCAAGGGACTTATGTCCGACCTCCGGATGCGGACGATTTGAGTCATATAACTCAACAGCCCGGAGAGTCAGCCCGAAAGCTTTGGAACTGGTTTCTTACTAAAAAGAACCAGATTGTCGACTGTCCGGACGCCGAAGCCTTGGCATCTTTCAAGCATAGCGTCCGTGACGAATGGCTCGCCAGACACCTCGGCCAAAATAAGCTGAGAACGATGGCCGCATTAACAAACCTCATGACCCGCTTTTGCGCGGGTGAGGACAGCTGGCTAGCCAGACGTAGCACCAGCGACCCCAGTACATCTGAAGTTAGAGATGGAAATGAGAAATCACGGCGCAACAGCAATAACAAACACCTGAATAAAGAAGACAACACGAAGGGCACGACGGTCAATGCCGGGTTCAAAAGCTCTCGGCCAGGTCAAAAGTCGCCCCCTAAAGGCACCAGGGATGAACTATCCAGTCTCAACAAAATTCTGGACCAAGTATGTCAGATCCATAGTACCCCTAGTAAACCTGCTAATCATACCGACAGAGAATGTTGGGTCTTCAAGCAGTCCGGCAAGCTCAACGCCGTACACAAGGGGGAGGATACACCAAGTGAAGACGAGGACGAGCCCCCCAAGCAAGACACGGGGAACAAAAGAAATTTCCACCAGAAGTCAAAAAGAGTAAATGTGTTACACGTAATCAAGGGAAAAAACAACGCGGCACTCCCAGGAAAATATACCCAAGTGCTTGTCACCACGAAGTCCTGCCACTAGTCATCTCAACCGATCACTTTCGACCATCGCGGTTACTCAGCAAGTATCCGACACGCAGGATGGGCTGCCCTGGTATTAGACCCAGTAATTGGCGGATATCACTTCACAAGAGTCTTGATGGACGGCGGCAGTATCCTAAACCTAATATATCAGGATACAATCCGCGGGATGGGGTTAGACCCAACACAAATTCGCCATAGCAATACTACCTTTAAAGGAGTAACGCCAGGCCTAGGGGCACGTTGTACGAGCTCCCTCCTACTACAAGTTATATTCGGCTCCCCCGATAACTTCCATCGCGAGCATTTAACTTTCCACATCGCTCCGTTTCAAAGTGGCTACCAAGCACTGCTCGGACGCGAAGCTTCCGCTCGCTTTAATGCAATACCACACTACGCCTCCCTCACACTCAAGATGCCTGGTCCACGTGGCATCATTATAGTGCACAGAAATATCAAGCGATCTCTGCGCGCCGAAGAGAATAAGGCTGCCTTGGCAGCCGCACACTAAAGGCGCCCGAACCAGAAAGCATCCAATAGGTCGTCAAGACCTCATACACAACTCATCGAGTCCGGCGCCACTATTTATACTGAATAAACGGTCACACCCCTATTCGTCAATACAAGGGGCTCAACACGCGCAGACAAGTGACAATTTATTCTCATCTTGAATTATACATGGTTTATTTAACAAACTATCTTTTTGCACGACAACTTTTTCACCTAAACTCCTCTCTTTTACAGACGATCATCGTGCTACACCCGTCCAGGATACGGCACAACGGAGACACAGGCGTAGACGTGTAGCAGGGACCCGCTCCAAGGATTCTTTTTAGATTAAGACCCTGCGTAAACCTTTTTTACTGTCTCTTGTTGATACATATCCACCATTGAGAAGGATGCTGACGTCTTGGCATGTGGCCATGCCAGAACAATGCACGTACCTGGACACAAGGGGCTTCTTACAAAGGCCATTATTTAGGCACGGTTTATACCACAAAGACCGAACACCTTAGGGAGTGTTCGACGTCGCAAGTTTGGCCATATATGCATCAGCTCCGAATCACTGTCTTTGGTCAAATGTTGGGTTTGCCCGGCTCCTGTGTTTTGGTGCCTTACGTTCCGCTTTACCGACTAAGGTGGCACCAGGAGAACTACTGCGATTGTGCCCTGGTTCATCCGGACGAGCACCTTAGTAGAGAAAGCCGAAAACTGACTGTCATGATATAGTGTGAGACTGGTCAACCACTCGATGACCTATGGGAATGTTAGAATTCCTCCGCCTTAACGAAGTGTCGTTTTCCTGCCAGGCATGTACGCACCCCGAGATCGGGAGAGTGCGGAGCCACCAGGGGCTATCTAGTAGCCCCACTGTCAAACTCCTATGGCTAAGTGAAAGTGCTAAAGCATTATAGTCCGGTTGCCTCGCTCGCTCCGCTATCACCTCCTTAATAGGACCAAGACGTTGGGTTAAGTGTGAATGCGTGTTTTTGCGAGCACCTCCGCATTATATGTGTGAGGGTTGAAGCCGACGGCTGCAATCTTTTAGGTTATACACGTGTATACATAAACGGCCGCCTAGGAGGCATCATATTACTTTCAGGCAAAAGTATAAAAATAGCCCTATAAAAATTTATAAAAGCATTTCGCTTACAATGAGATTACATATCACTCAAGCATAATATTTTTTGAGCACTGGGTCTCTATCAAACGAGCACCCTCAAGAACTTCTTCAAAGTAGTGCTCAACAGCCCTTCGACCTATGGCTGAATCCCGCGCTGCAACAGTGGTAGCATCCATCTCCGCCCAGTATGCTTTAACACGGGCAAAGGCCATCCGTGCGCCTTCTATGCACACCGACCTCTTCATCGCATTTATGCGCGGCACCACGTCAAGGAATTGCTGCATGAAGCTGAAATAGCTGTTCGGTTTTGACCTTTCCGGCCACAGCTGGTCCACAACAGACCTCATGGATAGTCCGAACAACCTATTTAGTTCGGCCCATTCGGTTAATTGGTCAGTCATTGAAAGCGGACGCTCGGGAGAATGGAATTGTCTCCAAAACAGCTGGTCTACTTCACGGTCTGTCTGACCCTGGAAATACTTGGCCGCATCGGCAACGCTCGCCGTCAAATCCATATATACATCCTCCGAACTCCACAGCCGATCCAGAGGGGCATACCGTGGATCTCCGAACCTCCTCCGCAACATAAAGGATTTCCCAGCTACAATATCCCTGGCTTCCCGCAGCTCCTCCTTCTTTTCCCTCATAGCAGAGCGGAGATCCTTTTTCATCGCAGCAGCCTTCTCAAGGTCCGATGCCTTCTCTTGGTTTTCCTTTTCAAGAATCCGGCAACAGTCGACGGCGGCTTTTAATTCTATAGCCATCTTGGCCATCTTGTCTCGGGTCTCTCCATGTGCGGCCTTCTTGGCTTGCAACTCTTCGGCCGCCCTCACAGTAGCCGCATTACCCAACCTCGCTTGTTCCTTGGCTCAGGCAAGTTCTGCCCGCAAGGCTTCAAAAGTGGCAGCTCCATCTGCAGTCACAACATATTAAAGATACTGGCATCATGCTGCTCTTCCTATGTGGCATTTACCAGATAATGACACTTACCCTGTGCCTCGTCAAGCCTTTTGTTAACAAGCTCGATGTCGGCGTCTGCCGCATCCAACTGCCGTTCTAAATGGGCAAACTCGCTAGTCCGGCTAGCCACCGGAGCTTCCATCACCTGCACATAGAGGCAGTATGGTTATTTCCTGGGAATATGATCCTCTGTTCATCATCGTTTCCGACGACAACCAGAGTCTCAGGGGCTACTATCTACACAGGGCACACCTAGCATGTGCAGGATTATCATACATTCTTTTACGTACCTCAAAGCCTGTCAGTAGACTCATAAAAGCTTCATGCAATCCTCTTTCGGAGGACGATATTCTCTCCATCACCGTATTCATCAGCACACGGTGTTCATCTGAGATGGCCGCTCGCCCCACCAACTCCCTCAGAACATCCGATCGCACACTAGACGATGCCGGACTCTTTTTTCTGCTCTCTTCGGGAGCCGGACACTGGGAGCTTCGGGGGTCAATGGGATTATCTTCTGGCCTCACCGGACTCGGAGAGGCCCTCCGCGACGACACTTCAGGGTCGCCCACTTCTGGAGCGGAGGAGGCGTTTCGCTCTCCATCATCTCTGGAAGAAGATCCCCCGAAGATGAGCTCATTTGAGAGGGGCTAAGGCCCGAACTGCAAAAATATATGCGGTGGTTATTTTCTCAGAAGAAAAAGATGGCATATCTGTACTATTAAAAGTATTTCGGGTCACTTACGACTCGTGGGAGAATTGATCCCCCCGCGGACTTTGTGCGGCAACAGCGCCCCCCAAGGTAGGACCCTCTGTAGGAGACTTCTTCTCCCGTTTGGAAGCTTCGGCTTCCGAATCCCCGGGCGCAGTCCTTTTCCTCTTCTGGTCGTCTTCCTTCATGGACACGCTCGCTCCCTCGGCTAGAATGGGCAGCGTTGGGGGCCCGCGTCCGCCCGCATTATCCTCCATAGTATCTTCCTTCAAGGGCTCCGGGCAAGGTGCGGTCTGGAGCATCTTTTCCAATACCGGATTTTCCAAACCCTCGGGGAGGGGGGCCGAACACCGAATCAACTTCGCCTTTGTTAGCCAGTCCTGGTCAACAAGCGACCTTTCAGAAATAACTTCGTAACAAAGGAGAGACAGTATGTTCGGTCGGAAGATGCCTTACCTGTTCAGCGGCGCGGTTACTACTCAGGCCCACGTCCTCGGTGATTTCCGGACACTCCACCTGAGGTCCGAAGAATGACTTGTACATCTCCTCGTGCGTCAGGCCGAGAAAATTTTGAATGGCACGCGGTTCCTCGGGATTGAACTCCCACAGGCGAAGAGGCCGGCGTTTGCAAGGCTGGACTTGACGAACTAGCATAACCTGTATTACCGCAACCAAACTGAAATCTCCATTGAAGAGATCTCGAATGCGGCTTTGCAGTATAGGCACGTCCTTGGCTGGACCCCAGCTCAGACCTCTGCTGATCCATGACATCAGCTGTGGTGGAGGGCCCGAGCGGAAAACAGAGGGGGCCGCTCACTTGGCACTTCTAGGAGTCGTGATGTAGAACCGCTCCTATTGCGACAATTCAGACACCTCTGGGATGGAACCTTTGGGCCACGGAGCTCCCGTCATCTTGCGTATTGAGGCACCTCCACACGCTGCATGTTGCCCCTCGACCATCTTCGGCTTCACTTCAAAGGTCTTGAGCCATAGGCCAAAGTGAGGGGTAACCCGGAGGAAGGCCTCGCACACGACAATAAATGTCGTGATATGAAGAAAGGAGTCCTGAGCTAGATCATGAAAGTCTAGCCCGTAGTAAAACATCAATCCCCTGATGAAAGGATCCGGAGCAAGGCCTAGACCTCGGAGGAAGTGGGAGACGAACACGACGTTCTTGTTGGGTTCGGGGGTGGGGACGGCCTGCCCTCGGGGAGGCAGCCGATGCGAAATCTCGGTGGTCAGATATCTGGCCTCCCTCAACTTCTTGATGTCTTCTTCCATGATGGAGGAAGGCACCCATCGGCCTTGAAGGCTAGAACCGGACATGACTGAAGGTTCGGAGCACCTGACCTGAACTTCGGGCGTTTGAACTTGAGGTGGGGGAAGGATTCGATTGAGCACGGGAGGGTAAAATAAAAGCCTTGTCCCCTTTATAAAGAGGGTGACTATCAAGCGTCCTCTCTGTGTCCATTTGGACTTGCCTATAATCTAGGAGTCCTAGAAGCGGTTGGGTTACCCATGCCCGTATTGATGAGAATCCTAGAATAAGGGGACACGATCTCTGCTTTAACAAGACGTGCCAAGGAAACCGCCTCGCATGACGCGCTGAGGTGGGATAATGAAACGACTCGGATAAAGGCTTGGCCGTGGTGTGTCACACTACGGAATACGTCAGCAGATTAGATTTGTGTAAATATTATTCTCTATATGGCAATATGTGGAAACTTATTTTGCAGAGCCGGACACTATCTTTGTGTTCAAAATCTTCTAGGAAGTACTTGGAGGAGGAACCCGCCTTGCAATGCCGAAGACAATCTGCGCGTCAGACTCGTCGTCATTGAAGCCTGGTTCAGGGGCTACTGAGGGAGTCCTGGATTAGGGGGTTTCTGGATGGCCGGACTATACCTTCAGCTGGACTCCTAGACTATGAAGATACAAGATTGAAGACTCCGTCCCGTGTCCGGAAGGGACTTTCCTTGGCGTGGAAGGCAAGCTTGGCGATACGGATGTGCAGATCTCCTACCATTGTAACCGACTTTGTGTAACCCTAACCCTCTCCGGTGTCTATATAAACCAGAGGGTTTTAGTCCGTATACCATAGGCTAGCTTCTAGGGTTTAGCCTCTTCGATCTCGTGGTAGATCTACTCTTGTACTACCCATATCATCAATATTAATCAAGCAGGACGTAGGGTTTTACCTCCATCGAGAGGGCCCGAACCTGGGTAACACTTCGTGTCCCTTGCCTCCTGTTACCATCCGGCCTAGACACACAGTTCGGGACCCCCTACCCGAGATCTGCCGGTTTTGACACCGACAATCGCGTTTTACGATACGGAGCCACCGCCAAGCCCTAAACTCTCTCGGGAGGGCTGATCTAGAGTCCATTCGGGGCTCCGGAGAGGGGAATCCATCGCTGTCATCATCATCAACCATCCTCCGTCGTCAATTCCATGATGCTCACCGCCGTGCGTGAGTAATTCCATCGTAGGCTTGCTAGACGGTGATGGGTTGGATGAGATTTATCATGTAATCGAGTTAGTTTTGTTAGGGTTTGATCCCTAGTATCCACTATGTTATGAGATTGATGTTGCTATGACTTTGCTATGCTTAATGCTTGTCACTAGGGCCCGAGTGCCATGATTTCAGATCTGAACCTATTATGTTTTCATGAATATATGTGAGTTTTTGATCCTATCTTGCAAGTCTATAGTCACCTACTATGTGTTATGATCCGGCAACCCCGAACTGACAATAATCGGGACCACTCCCGGTGATGACCGTAGTTTCAGGAGTTCATGTATTCACTATGTGTTAATGCTTTGGTCCGGTACTCTATTAAAATGAGGCCTTAATATCCCTTAGTTTCCAATAGGACCCCGCTGCCACGGGAGGGTAGGACAAAAGATGTCATGCAAGTTCTTTTCCATAAGCACGTATGACTATATACGGAATACATGCCTACATTACATTGATAAATTGGAGCCAGTTCTGTGTCACCCTATGTTATGACTGTTAGATGATGAACCACATCCGGCATAATTATCCATCACCGATCCAATCCCTACGAGATTTCCATATATTGTTCTTCGCTTATTTACTTTCCCGTTGCGATTGTTATCATCACTATAAAACACCAAAAATATTACTTTTGCTACCGTTACCTTTTGCCACCGTTACCACTACTATCATATTACTTTGCTACTAAATACCTTGCTGCAGATATTAAGTTATCTAGGTGTGGTTCAATTGACAACTCAGCTGCTAATACTTGAGAATATTCTTTGGCTCCCCTTGTGTCGAATCAATAAATTTGGGTTGAATACTCTACCCTCGAAAACTGTTGCGATCCCCTATACTTGTGGGTTATCAAGACTATTTTCTGGCGCCGTTGCCGGGGAGCATAGCTCTATTCTTTGAGTCACTTGGGATTTATATCTGTCGGTCACTATGAAGAACTTGAAAGACGCGAAAACAAAAATTTATCCCTCAACTACGAGGGGAGGTAAGGAACTGCCATCTAGCTCTGCACTTGATTCACCTTCTGTTTTGAATAAGCTTCCGACACCTAAACCTGCTTCTTCTATTAATTCTGATATGTCGCATATTATTGATGATGCCACTTCTGCTATGCATGATACTTATGATGAAACTACTTCTATGCTTGATACTACTGTACCACTTGGTGAATTTCTTGATGAACAACTTGCTAGGGCTAGAGAGAATGAAATTATTGAAACCGATAATATTGATGCAAGTGATGATGAAGGCTCACCTAATAAATGTGAATTGCCTGTTGTGCCTGAGGGCTATGTTATGGATGGAGAAACTAAAAGAGACTTTCTTGCATGCAATGATAGAAGTGATCTTAAGAAATTATTAGCTAAGCTTAAACAAAAACTCTGAATGCTAGAATGAAATATGATCCTGTTATGCTACTTCACCTATCTTTGTTACTGATAAGGATTATGAATTCTCTATTGATCCTGATATAATTACTTTGGTTGAAGCTAATCCTTTTTATGGCTATGAATCTGAAACTGTTGTGGCACATCTTACTAAATTAAATGATATAGCCACCCTGTTCACTAATGATGAGAGAACTCGCTACTTTTATATCCTTTAAATATTTCCGTTCTCATTAAAGGGTGATGCTAAGATATGGTTTAATTCTCTTGATCCTGGTTGTGTGCGTAGTCCCGAGGATATGATTTATTACTTCCCTGCTAAATATTTCCCTACTCATAAGAAACAAGTTGCCTTAAGGGATATATATAATTTTGTGCAAATTGAAGAAGAGAGTCTCCCACAAGCTTGGGTGAGGCTTCTCCAATTACTTAATGCTTTGCCTGACCATCCTCTTAAGGAAAATGAAATAGTTGATATCTTTTATTATGGACTAACCGATGCTTCCAGAGACCACCTGGATAGTTGTGCTGGTTCTGTTTTCAGGGAAAGAACACCGGATGAAGCTAAAATTCTATAGAATAATATGTTTACAAATGAAAATAATTGGACACTTCCTGAGCCAACTCCTGAGCCAACTCCTGAGCCTATTCCTAAACCAACTTCGAAGAAAAGGGGTGTTCTATTTCTCAGTCCTGAAGATATGCAAGAGGCAAAGAAATCCATGAAAGAAAAGGGTATTAAAGCTAAAGATGTTAAGAATTTACCTCCTATTGAAGAAATACATGGTCTTAATTTACCGCTTATTGAAGAAATATATGATCTTAATCCATCACCTATTGAAGAAACACATGGTCTTGATAACCCGACACAGGTAGTAAAGGTAAATTCTCTCTATAGATATGATAAAGCTGAAATCCCTACTACTAAGTTTGCTAGCCAATGTTTGGATGAGTTTGATAACTTTATGGTTAAGCAAGAAGACTTCAATGCTTATTTTGGTAGACAATTGAAACAAAATGCGTATATGATTGAACACTTGGGTGATTATATGTCTAGAGTTAAAGGTGAACTTAAACTCATTAGTAAACATGCTTCTATGGTTACCACTCAAGTAGAACAAGTACTTAAAGCTCAGAATGATTTGCTCAATGAAGTAAATAGTAAGAAAAATGATAATGCTATTAGAGTTATGACTAGAGGTGGTAAAATGAACCAGGAACCTTTGTATCCTGAGCGCCATCCTAAGAGAATTGAGCAAGATTCTCAGAGAAATGATATTGATGCACCTAGTCCTTCTAAGAGGAGGAAAAAGAAAAATGATAGGACTTTGCATGCTTCTAGTGAACCTATTATTGACACACCTGAGAATCCCAATGATATCTCTATTTCTGATGCTGAAACACAATCTGGTAATGAACATGAAGCTAGTGATAATGTTAATGATAATGTTCATGTTCATGCTCAACCTAGCAATGATAATGATGTAGAAGCTGAACCTGCTATTGATCTTGATAACCCACAATCAAAGAATCACCGTTATGCTAAAAGAGACTTTGTTGCTAGGAAACACGGTAAGGAAGGAGGGACTTGGGTTCAGAAATCCATGCCTTTTCCTCCTAAGCCATCCAAGAAAAAGGATGATGAGGATTTTGAGCGCTTTGCTGAAATGATTAGACCTGTCTTTTTGCGTATGCGTTTAACTGATATGCTCAAAATGAATCCTTATGCTAAGTACATGAAAGATATTGTTACTAATAAAAGAAAGATACCGGAAGCTGAAATTTCCACCATGCTTGCTAATTACACTTTTAAGGGAGGAATACCAAAGAAACTTGGAGATCCCGGAGTACCAACTATACCATGCTCCATCAAAAGAAACTATGTTAAAACTGCTTTATGTGATCTTGGAGCCGGTGTTAGTGTTATGCCTCTCTCTTTATATCATAGACTTGATTTGAATAAGTTGACACCTACTGAAATATCTTCACAAATGGCTGATAAATCAACTGCTATACCTATCAGTATTTGTGAGGATGTGCCTGTTGTGGTTGCAAACGTTACTATTTTAACGGATTTTGTTATTCTTGATATTCTCGAGGACGATAGTATGTCTATTATTCTTGGAAGACCCTTTTTGAATATTGCAGGGGCTATTATTGATTGCACCAAAGGCAATGTCACTTTTCATGTTAATGGTAATGAGCATATGGTACACTTTCCGAGGAAACAACCTCAAGTCCACAGTATCAATTCTATTGGAAAATTTTCAACAATCACTAAGGTTTTGAATTTCCTCTTCCTACTGTCAACAAGAAATATGATATTCTTATTGTTGGGGATGTGCATATCCCCGTAGAGGTAACCTAGTGTTATTCGAAAATTCCCCGGTTCCATGTTATTCAGAATGAGTTTGTTAACAAGACCTGATCAACCTTGTTAGTGGATTCCTTTTGATGAGCATGAGATGGATGAATTTAGAAAAGACAACTCTATGTACCCTCTTTTTTACTTTCTGTTATTTATATTAAATAAAGCAAAAATAGTAATTTCCGTCTGTTCTCTGAATTATTCATGCAATAAAAAATACGCCAAAAATAAAAGTTCTCCAAATGCCCTGAAATTTAAATATGATTTTTTCTGGAATAATTGAGAATATCTGGCACTGAGAACACAGCAGGGGGAGCAAGCACCTAGCCACGAGGATCTAGGGCGCGCCCACCCCCTGGGCGCGCCCCCTGCCTCGTGGGCTCAGGGTGGCTCCCCTCCACTTATTCCTGCACCCACACACTTCTTCCTCCCAAAAAATCACCATCCAGCTCAAGCACGAGTTCTAGCTCATTTTGCTGCGATTTTCGATCTCATTACTCAAAGCACCTCTCACAAAAGTGCTTTGGGGGATTGTTCCTTGGTATGTGACTCCTCCATTGGTCCAATTAGTTTTTGTTCTAGTGCTTTATTCATTGGAAATTTGTGCTGCCTAGGTGACCATGTTCTTGAGCTTGCATGTCAAATTTATATGGTTCCAAGTAGTTCTAATGCATGATATAGGCTCTAGGCACTTGTAGGAGTTGTTGCTATCAATTTTGTTGAGTTTGGTTTACTTCTATTTGAAGTTACTAAAAATTTTAGAATTTTTCAGAAAATAATGAAGAGATTTTTGAGGGGCTCATTGAGCTGAAGCTCGAAGGAAAAGCAAAATGAAGAAGCAGAGAGGCCCAAATATAATATGCCTCGCACCGCGGAGGTCCGGTCGTGTGAATGGCATTCCAATGATTTCTTAAGAGTAGCTGGGATTTATGATGATTTTTATGAATTGGCTAAGAATGCAGGCCTCACCGACTTCCTCCGCGACCAACGCGAATAGTATCTCTTACTCACCAATACTTTTGTGCAAAACTTCTACTATTATCCTAAGGAATTACCTCCTTCGGTAGAGTTTCATTTATATGATGTGGTTAAGAAGATGTCACTATATGAATTTTGCAGGGTTTGCAAAATACTTTCGAGGGTAGCTTAGAGGAACCACATCGTAGAGATGTGGACGGGTTTATTGAAACTATTACTGTAGGGGAAACTAGGAAAGTTTCCGATGCAAGAATCACTAGCATACATTTTCCCGTTTTACGCTACTTTGCAATATTTGCTAGTCGTTGCTTAATTGGTCACGGAAACTGATATTATTATTTTGTTCCATGGTTTATTCCGTGACGACTCTGCTAGTATGGGCGGTATTATTGCCAAACGGTTAGGTCTAAACCGTACCAAGGGCCCCATCTTTGGAGGTGTCTATGCTTCACGCCATGTTGCATACTATAACATACTTGTTAGGCACTATGAAAAAGAAGAAAAATTGCTGCCTACTGTTTATTTAGATTATAAGAGTATGGTAGCGCATGATTTTATTGTAAAGAATAGGGAAAGGGAGCTTAAATACAAATTGTTCTTTGATAAACATCATCCTGAGACTATTACCCTGCCTGCTCCTTCCTTGTTTGATTTATCTGCAGGCAAGTACCTTGTTCTGTTGGAGGCCATTCACGCCTACCGGAACCCTACATCAGCTGCAGAGCCAGAGCCGGAACCACAATTTGATCCTCCACGACAATCAGATTACCAGTGGGATCCGGAGGTGATTGCCAGCCAGTGGCAATCTGAGTATCCATCACAGTACGACCCCAACTACAACTTTGGATATCCGCCAGGCCATCCGTGGCAATAGACCAACTTAGGCCAAAAGCTTATGCTTGGGGGAGTACGTATTTCCCACCGACATTACATTCATGTTCACACACTCATTGCTAGTTGTTGGTGCTCATACTTTTTGATTGTAATATCCATGCTAGTTTATTTCTTTTTTATGATTTCTTCTTGTGTGTTTGATAAACCTTAAGAAAAACAAAAAAATAGTAGTAGCTTTTAGCTATTTTATTTTTCTTGATGTAGTAGTAATAACTAAAAAGAAAACTCAAAAAGATTTCCCTTTCTTATTTTGCTTGTTGGGAGCTTTCCCATGTAAATAGTTTTATTTCTTTTCTTTTCTTTGGGGGTCAATAGGAGAAGACCATGATTAAATTGTTAAAGTGGCTCTTATATGCATTATTGTTGATCTGACAAAAGAGTCCATGTTGCCTTGTCTTCTTTTGTTTATTGAATGCTTGCAGATTCCAGCTTAGTCCAATGCACGTGCACTGTTATTATTATTCACATCATTCGGTCGTGCAAGTGAAAGGCAATTATGACGATATATGATGGACTGATTGATATGGGAGAAGCTGGTATGAACTCGACCTCTCATGTTTTTGTAAATATGATTAGTTCATCGTTCCTAATTCAGCCTATTATGAATAAACATGTTTGCAATGACAATTAGAGATTATAGTTGCTTATGCCATGCTTAATTAGCTAGGAGCTTATAATGGTTTACCTTGCATGCCAACATGCTATTAAAATGGTTGTGATATGGTATGATAGGGTGGTATCCTCTTTTGAACGATTTGAGTGGCTTGACTTGGCCCATGTTCACGCATGTAGTTGAAACAAAATCAACATAGCCTCTACGATATTTATGTTCATGGTGCATTATATCCTACTCATGCTTGCATTCGGTGTTGATTAATTTTAATGCGTGTTCATGACTGTTGTCGCTCTCTAGCTGGTCTCTTCCTAGTCTTTTTCTAGCCTTCACCTGTACTAAGCGGGAATACTGCTTGTGCATCCAATTCCATAAACCCCAAAGTTATTACATATGAGTCCACCATACCTACCTATATACGGTATCTACCTACCGTTCCAAGTAAATTTGTATGTGCCAAACTCTAAACCTTCAAATAAACATTATGTTTTGTATGCTCGAATAGCTCCTGTATCAACTAGGGTTGTCCATATCTTCCATGTTAGGCGGGTTATACTCAAGAGGAGTGGACTCCGCTCCTCATTCATGAGAAAATGGCTGGTCACCGGGATACCCAGTCCCATGCTTTATGCAAATCAAATCAAAATAATTGCAAACAAAACTCCCCCGGGACTGTTGTTAGTTGGAGGCACTCGCTGTTTCGAGCAAGCCATGGAGTGATGCTTGTTGGTGGAGGGGGAGTATAAACTTTACCATTCTGTTTGGGAACCGCCTATAATGTGTGTAGCATGGAAGATATCTCCATCTCTCGGTTGTTATGTTGACAATGGAAGTATGCCGCTCAAAATTTTATTTATCTCTGCTTTAAAACCGAGCTCTAGCACCTCTACAAATCCCTACTTCCCTCTGCAAAGGGCCTATCTGTTTAATTTTATGTTGAGTCATCACCCTCTTATTAAAAAGCGCCAGTTGGAGAGCACCGATGTCATTTGCATTCATTACTGTTAGATTATATTGAGTATGATTTGACTGGATCTCTTTCACCATGAATTACAATGTCTAGTCAGTCCTTGATCTTTAAAGGTGCTCTGCATTTATGTTTTGCAGTCTCAGAAAGGGCTAGCGAGATACCATCCTGTTATATCATATCATCATTGTTTTGAGAAAGTGTTGTCATCCGAGATTTATTATTATTGCTCGCTAGTTGATTATGCCATTGATATGAGTAAACATGAGACCTAAGTGTTATTGTGAATGTTGTTAGTTCATAATCCTTGCTGAAAACTTGAATGCTGGCTTTACATATTTACAACAACAAGACAAACAGAGTTTGTAGAAGTTTTTCTTTATCACTTTCAGTTTGTCAACTGAATTGCTTGAGGACAAGCAAATGTCTAATCTTGGGGGAGTTGATACGTCACCGTCGTATCTAGTTTTCCAAACACTTTTGCCCTTGTTTTGGACTCTAACTTGCATGATTTGAATGGAACTAACCCGGACTGACGCTGTTTTCAGCAGAATTGCCATGGTGTTATTTATGTGTAGAAAGAAAAGTTCTCGGAATGACCTGAAACTCCACGGAGATTA
Source organism: Triticum urartu (assembly GCF_003073215.2). Lineage (NCBI taxonomy): Eukaryota > Viridiplantae > Streptophyta > Magnoliopsida > Poales > Poaceae > Triticum > Triticum urartu. The sequence goes on along the minus strand of NC_053023.1, from coordinate 120,009,186 downwards.
TTTTTGGAAATAATAAAAAATACTGGCAAAGAATCATGGCCAGGGGGCCCACACCCTAGCCACGAGGGTGGGGGCGTGCCCCCTGCCTTGTGGGCCCCCTAGAGCTCCACCGACCTCAACTCTAACTCCATATATTCGTGTTCAGGGAGAAAAAATCAGAGAGAAGGATTCATCGCGTTTTACGATATGGAGCCGCCGCCAAGCCCTAAACTCACTCGGGAGGGCTGATCTGGAGTCCGTTCAGGGCTCCGGAGAGGGGAATCCGTTACCGTCGTCATCATCAACCATCCTCCATCACCAATTTCATGATGCTCACTGCCGTGTGTGAGTAATTCCATCGTAGGATTGTTGGACGGTGATGGGTTGGATGATATTTATCATGTAATCAAGTTAGTTTTGTTAGGGTTTGATCCCTAGTATCCACTATGTTCTGAGATTGATGTTGCGATGACTTTGCTATGCTTAATGCTTGTCACTAGGGCCCGAGTGCCATGATTTCAGATCTGAACCTATTATGTTTTCATGAATATATGTGAGTTCTTGATCCTATCTTGCAAGTCTATAGTCACCTACTATGTGTTATGATCCGGCAACCCTGAAGTGACAATAATCGGGACCACTCCCGGTGATGACCATAGTTTGAGGAGTTCATGTATTCACTATGTGTTAATGCTTTGGTCCGGTACTCTATTAAAATGAGGCCTTAATATCCCTTAGTTTCCAATAGGACGCCGCTGCCACGGGAGGGTAGGACAAAAGATGTCATGCAGGTTCTTTTCCATAAGCACGTATGACTATATTCGGAATACATGCCTACATTACATTGATAAATTGGAGCTAGTTCTGTGTCACCCTATGTTATAACTGTTACATGATGAACCACATCCGGCATAATTGTCCATCATCGGTCCAATGCCTACGAGCTTTCCATATATTGTTCTTGGCTTATTTACTTTCCGTTGCTATTGTTATCATCACTATAAAACACCAAAAATATTACTTTTGCTACCGTTACCTTTTGCCACCGTTACCACTACTATCATATTACTTTGCTACTAAATACCTTGCTGCATATATTAAGTTATCCAGGTGTGGTTGAATTGACAACTCAGCTGCTAATACTTGAGAATATTCTTTGGCTCCCCTTGTGTCGAATCAATAAATTTGGGTTGAATACTCTACCCTCGAAAACTGTTGCGATACCCTATACTTGTGGGTTATCAGGAACACCTAAAGAGGTATGCCAGTAGTGGTCTTCGGCATGGTTCTATATGGACGACGTTCCGCTGCCGAATCCAGTTCGGCGCGGCCTCCCTAAATTTGTCAGTGCTCGTTTAAAGAAGCGCCTCAACTGGTGTCCCCGAAGCCCCAAGGAAGAGGACAATACGAAGATAAAGAGATTGGTCAGCAAGGTCAGGCTGTTAGCCCATACCGAACTCTCGATAGTTGAGGTTATGGATATTGCAATAAAGAGGTGTGTCCAGCCTCTTCAATCCAGAGTAACCCCTTTATGGTGTTACAACGGAGAAGATGACGCATCTCGCTACACATAGAAGGGTCTGGATATTCCAGCTGAACTGGCCTCAATCTTGGCTGATCTGTATAAGGGCGAGAAGGAAGGGTTTCTCTGGTTAAACTGCCGGGAGGGTTATTCCATGTACACCCCCATTGAATGGGTAATATTTCGATTGTCTGTATTTATTTTATTTCTTTATAGACACTGATCGAATTTGCCCTTTGTTGCCACCAACAGTCATGGAGGAAGATGACCGAGGACACCCACTGTCCCGCTCCCCAGCCAGAGGATCATGACCGTGATAAAGATCCTGGCTTTTGTGAGGATCCGGACATATATGTAGAATTTGATGATGGGCTATTTTATCAAGCGAGGCTTGACGGTTCGGAGGTGGCTATTACCGCCAACTACCCCCGCCTCTATCCCTTCTGCATTGTGAGTATTCAGAGGGTCCTTAAAAGGAAATCCTTATCTGCATTTCTATCTCTTGTACTGACCCGGATTTTAATAGGATCGGCGCTCTAGGGACCATATTTCCTTAAGGGCGGCCCCTACGCAAGGCCGTCGTTCAAAGAGAAAAGGGACCGGGAGTGCTGCGGAGACCTCACAGCCTTCCAATAGGTACATGTGCTCTAATACATGCCCAAGCATGAATTCTGTAACAACCCGACCTCAGATGGTCACGTCTCTGTGCTTAAGTGTCATCCCTGGATCGGTATGCTGACACACACAATACTCAAGGATTCAAAACAGAGGTAAATCACATGTATAAAGTAACGTAAATACTATTACCTCAATCCATATAGCGGAAGTAACAAAGGTTGTGGATTCCCATCAACACCAACGGCAAATTTGAGTGTAGAAATCGTAACCCTAACGTATCACTTGTTGTAAGAATCCTGCAACATGAGACGTTGCAGCCACAAAGGGTCAGTACATTGAATGTACTGGCAAATTCACACCAGAGAATAATGATGAATAATAGCTATCACTACATGCATATTTGGCTGGTGGAAAAGCTCTATGGTTAGTGTTTTTGCGAAAAGCCAATTTTTCCCTACTGCAAAGGAATAAAATTTATATAACTACAAAGTTGGTTTGAAAATATTGAGAAGGTTCCTCCAACTCAATCCCAAATTATCATCAATAACCCAACAAATTATTTAAGTAACGTGATGAGATCAATATGATAATACAAGAATCAGATACTCAAGATGTCCATAACTGGGGACATGGCTAATCATGATTAGTTTGTACACTCTGCAGATGTTTGCGCACTTTTCCCCACAAGACTCGATCTCCTCTGTTGGATTTCTCGCACTAGATTATGTTTGAGAAACGGATGACCGAGACACAGTCTTTCAGAAGCATTAACTCTCTACTCCGGATAGACTATACCACCTACAACCCACTACCTGCTAGTCTATGTCTTCAAGAGCTTCACGCAACTTACTCAACTATGCTAGAGCCCAAAATAGCTTGTGGCTGGACACGGAAGTTTCTAGCATGAATAATCTTATGATCCCTTTGAGCCTGGGTGGCATTCCATAGGGCGATCACACGGGTCCTCCGGGATCCCATTGGGAAAACACTGGGTTCTCCAGGTGCCCGGGCAAACCACTAGGTGCTCCAGGGTGCCCCAACCAATCCACCCAGATGTGTATTAAAGTAGCCACCTTAAGTTAACCATTAAATAATAACTCTCACATCTGTCATGAATTCTCTCAAACCAATCCACGTCTACGAGTATAGCATAGCAATATGAGCATGAGGTTAAAGTAACTCCCAAGGTTTGAATGCAGGGCAATAGGTCCCTACCTCATCAACTACTTCCCAATACCCACATGTTGTCAGTTCCTAACCATGCAATGTTTGAGGGTGAAACTAATGCATAAAAACTGGGTATGAAAGGGATATGATCAGAGTGTGAACTTGCCTGCAATGTTGATGAAGATGATTCGCACTCAACACTTTTAATAGATCTACTCGTCTCACTCCGGTCAATCTATCGTAAGCAAGAAATAGTAACCACACATAAGCAATCACTCAAAAGACCAGAAAGATCGAAGAAAACAATTCGAAAAACATCAAAACCAAGCAAATAACTCTTGCAACATAAAACAATTTCTAACAGTACTAAAATTATGTCAATTTGGCCTTATCAAAAAGTGTGGGTCAAGAGCTTTAATTTGCAAAAAGAATCAACTCAAACGGAGCTACGAAACTCAAGTTACGATCAAATGAAGTTTGAATACAAATCTGATCTAATTCAAATTTTGAACTTTCAAAAACATGTTCGAGTTGGATTACTGGATACAGGGGATCATAACGAAGAAGTGGGCATTGGTTTCGTTGGATTTGGACTAACGAGTAAAAAGTAATGACCGATTGAAGTACAGGGACTAATATGTAAAAGAAATACTACAAATAGGTCCCTGGACAGAAAATAAAAAGAAAAAGAAAAATCCTATCGAGCGAACGTTCGCTGCCGAACGCTAACTAACAAAAACTGTTCGCTAAGGACATCTAAACGGAAAACGTCCGCTGCAAAATAAAACAAAACGGTTTTCTAAAAAAACCGATATGGACTGGTCGACGGCGGTTTTACCGGTTCGGTCAAATCCGGCGGTGAGGCGGGCGTCTCCGGCGACTACGGCAACGGCGGCGAGCGACGCGGCGCTTGCAGCGGCGAGGCGATGGTCGTGGCAGCAGCAACGTGGCGGCGGCACGAGGTGGATGCGGCGCGGGTGAGCGGCGGCGGCAGCGCAAGGCGAGCAGCGGCGGTGGATCAGCAGAGGGCGGAGGCGGCGCTGGAGCATGGGGCGGCAGCGAGAAGCGGGACGGGGAGACAGAGGCGGGGCCCGGGGCCTCGCTATATATAGTGGGGGGGCGGCGAACCTCGGGGGCGTGCCCGGGTCGGAAACCTCGGCGGCGGCGCGCGCGGGGCTCGGTCTCCTACGGGAGGTCGGGGAATGTGGAGCTGGGCCGGCTGGCTGGGCTTCGGCCCAGTTGGCCTGCTCCGGAGAAGAAGTTTTTTTAAAATAAAGACTTTCCAGGCAAACAAAAATAAATAAAATAAAATAAACAAAAATACTATATAGGTATATAATATATCAAAATTTTCAGAAAAAGATTTCCTACAAGTTGAACATTTTTCTAGAGTCAAATAAAATCCACATAAATTCAAATAAAGCAAAGAGTGCTACTGCTCTAGTAAAATCCAGTAAAAATCATTTTAAAAATACCAAAGTTAATTCAAATTTATTTCTCTCCAAATTTCTGATGTAGGGAATCATGTTACCCTATTTTCCATATATTTTATTTTTGGAGAAAAATAATTTGAATAAAATCAAAATAACTCCAAATTGAAAATAATTTCAAAAGGACTTTGAATTTAATTCTTTCAAAACTTCCAACTCATATTTCATATATTTTGAACAAGTCATATTATCTTCTCTCGTGAAAATCATTGAGTTGCTTAAAGTTTTCGAATTGGAAAAAATATTTCCAAATGGAATTTAAATATTTTTCAAAACACCCTTTTCATTTATTTAAATGGAAGAAGTCATGTTATCTTCTCTCTAGGGTTTTGTTTTTGAAAATAATTTGAATTCACGAAGATCATAAATGCAAAATGAAAGTTTGGGAAAGTCCTTTTATTCCCTCTCATTTAACTTTCAAAAATTTCGAATTTCACTCACTTTCAGTCAATCAATCACACAACGATTAAACAAACAACCAAATCTATCTATTTATTATAACATTCCAAAATTTAGAATTTTGGGATGTTACAAGTTTGGATTGTGAAAAGTCTCCTTTTATCCTTGACATCAGGAGGACTACGTGGCGGATGGTTGAAAAATGCCCGATTAGCCGAATGTCCGATGATCCAGTGTCGGACTCGTCAACTAGGACGCGAGCCGATGCAATGCCAATTCTGCCTCCTCAAGAAGATTTGGATGACGTATCCATCATGAATTTCGAAGTGGAAAGTGTGATGAATCACCGTCGATTGAAAGAGGCTATGCGGGCTCCGGCGTTTTCCGAACAAGAGTTTACCGCACTCAGTTCGATGGATGCGTATCTTTGAGCCGCTCGAGACGGACTTGCTGGAGTCGTTCAACTGTTCTCGAAGGACATACAGGTAAAAGTTTATGCAATTTTTGATAGTCATGTGCCAGTAGCCCCCGAGACTTGAAGCAGTGAGTTAAACTAATTTAAGGATCTCTATTACCCGCGGTTTCTCAAAGAGAAAAATACCGCGCTGTCCGAGGAGCTAGAAGCAAATCAGACAGAGTTAAATGTTGTCACTGCCGAGCTAGCAGAAATGAGAAAGGGCACAACAAGTGTGTCCTGGAATCATGAACATGACGGGGAAAAGACAAACTATCGAAGAGATAGAGAGCTTAAAGGCTCAATTATCGGCCGCTCAGAAGGAAAATGAGAAGCTGAAAGGCGGCATGTTCGGTATGTCTTCCTCTCTTATTTAGAACCATCCTAGGTGCTTATGTGTAATCCCTTAATTCAAAATGACATGACTCTGTTGCTGCAGGCCTGTTGACTGGTCGACTGGAGGAAGAAGTATCCGGATTTCAAGGTGACGTGCTCAAGGAACTGTCCGTAGTACATGCTCGGGCCCGGAAAGCCATGAAAAGTATGGTGAAGGCTTTATGGCCATCTGATACCCCTCTAGAAAGTATGGAGGGCCTGGTAGACCTGTTCAAAGGTGCCCGGCACCGATTCGAGCTATGGAAAACATCCGCTTGCCGCGAAGGCGCACGAGAAGCCTGGGCTATGGTGAAGACACGCTTCACTAAACTGGACCCAAATCATATAGCCCGAGTCGGACCGCAGGGACCAGATGGGAAAGAAATTCTAGTGAAGTTGGTTTATGACCAAGTAATGATAGTTTTGAAGTACTCGCATGAGGACTATAAGTTAGACAGTCTTATAGATGGAGTATATAAGGAATAGGTGTTTGTATTAGTCAACATGTACCTTTTATCCGAACATGTGAAAATTTTGTCATCACAGGCCTTTGACTTTTGTCCTCCGAACAGAAACTGGTGGAGTGTTTCCGGATACTTTTTTTGAAATGAAAGAAGTATGTATTATATCCAAAAACCAAGCAACCCGGTCATTGTACACGAACCGACAAAATTTGAGTTTAGAATGTATGTCATATTACATATGTAAGAAACATCTTCCAAGGAAAAAAGTTCCGTTAAGGGTTCCATTCCTTGGGTCGGCATACTATGCGTACACGTGTCGGGGTGTGCGATCCGTAATACAGAAAAACTGTCTCGTAGTGTTTTAAAGTAGTTGCAATACTGCAACAATCTATCGTTTGATTGCCGACCAATTATTACCTTAAGAACGCTAGCTTTCGGCTTCACCCGTCTGAGCTACATGTCTGGATAACCCGATTGTAACAATCGCAGAGGTGCTCCCTTTATGCCCTAGCCAAACAATCGGGAACGTAGGGCATAAGCACAGGAGCAAGGCAACCCAGCTTGGCAAAAACTTAAGTCATAGAGGTGCATATAATGGAAAAAGGATGTATATCAGCAAACAACACATATATTGTGAGCTCTAGGCTCGGGATAATGATAAGCTTCTACTTACAGAAGCCCCCAGTCATGGTGGGGTGTGTACGTTTAAGGATGTGTACCCCTCAAGTGTTCGTCTTATCCGAACATATCATGGAAATCGTACAAAAACGAGAAAATGAAAAACAGATGAAGAGAAGAAAGAAAAGAGAACGAAAAGAAGTATGGCCGAACTTATGCCTAGAATCTTAGAAGCCGAGCCGTGTTCCACGGGTTCGGCTCTAAGCAATTATCCGATGCATTGCGAAGGAGGTAGGCTCCTCCAGTGAGAACTTCATCTATAATGAAGGGACCTTCCAATTTTGGTTTGAGCTTGTCATTTTTCTTCTCTGGGAGGCGTAAAATGAGCTCACTGACGTTATATGTCTTTACCCGCACTATTCTGCTTTAGTATCGCCGAGCCTGTTGTTGATAGAATGCTGAACGGGCTTTTGCAACATCGCGCTCCTCCTCAAGGCCATCTAGGTTGTCCTGCCGATCGAGCTCGGCTTCTCTCACTTCATACATGCGCAGTCGAGGTGAGTCATGAATAATGTCACAGGGCAAGACAGCCTCTGTACCGTACACCATGAAGAAAGGTGTGTATCCGGTCTTGCGACTGGGCATGGTCCGCAGCCCCCAAAGTACGGAACCGAGTTCCTCGACCGAATGTTTATCCGACTACCTTAGGGATCGCACTAGTCTGGGTTTGATGCCACTCATTATCAGGCCATTAGCTCGTTCGACCTGACTGTTTGTTTAAGGGTGATACACTGAGGCGTAGTCGAGCTTAATGCCCAGGTTAGCACACCAATTTTCACCTCATCGGCTGTGAAGTTAGAGCCATTGTCAGTCATAATGTTGTGGGGACACCATAGCGGTGTACAACACCGGATATAAAGTCGATCACCGGCCCGGCTTCAGCTGTCTTTACTAGTTTGGCCTCTATCCACTTAGTGAATTTATCCACCAAGACCAGCAGATATTTATTCTTATGGCTTACCCCTTTAAGGGGTCTGACCATATCTAGCTCGCAGACCACAAAAGGCCAGGTAATGGGAATTGTTTTTAGGGCGGTGGGCGGCATATGACTTTGATTGGCGAACAGCTGGCATCTAACACAGTGTTGTAGAAGTGCATGTTCATCTGCTCGGGCCGTGGGCCAAAAGAAACCTGTACGGAAGGCCTTACTTATGAGGGCCCGAGCTGTGACGTGATGGCCACCGAGGCTAGCATGTATTTCGGCCAAGAGCTGTCGTCCCTCCTCTTCGGAGATACATCTTTGAAGAACTCTAGTAGTACTTTTCTTGTAGAGTTCTCCTTCATGAACGTTGTAGGCTTTCGAGCATCGGACTATACGACGGGCCTCATTCTGGTCATCAAGGAGCTCCTACCTATTAAGGTAGGCTAGGAAGGGTTCGATCCATGGAGCGATGACAGCCATGATTAATTGGGCGGAAGGTGTCATTTCGGTGTCCGAGACCCCGATGATATCAGACTTGTGTTCGGCAACCAGGCTAGTATTGCCGCTCTCGTCCTACCATACCACGGATGGCTTGAAGATCCTCTCCACAAAGGTGTTAGGTGGGACGGGGTCACGTTTAGCGCCCATTCGAGCATGGATGTCTGCTGCCTGATTATTTTCTCGAGCGACATGATGAAACTCGAACCCCTCAATCTGAGCTGATATTTTGAGTATGGCATTGCGGTATGCCGCCATTTTTGGATCTTTTGCATCAAAATCTCCATTTATTTGGGATATGACGAGGTTTGAATCCCCACGCACCTCAAGGTGTTGGATGCCCATGGAAACGGCCATTCGGAGACCATGCAATAGTGCGTCATATTCAGCCGTGTTGTTGGAGTCTATATACATGATTTGTAACACGTAATGGACTGTGTCCCCTGTGGGGGATGTTAGGATCACACCATCCCCCAATATGACTAACATTTTAGAGTCGTTGAAGTACATTACCCAGTTGGAGTATGTGTTGTACTCCTTGGGGAGTTCGGCTTCTGTCCATTCGGCGACAAAGTCAGCCAACACCTGAGATTTAATAGCTCAGCATGGCTTGTGTGTTATTTCAAATGGTAAGAGCTCGATGGCCCATTTGGCTATGTGGCCGGTGGCGTCCCGATTGTTTATGATGTCATTGAGTGGTACTTCGTAAGCCACCATGATCGAACACTCTTGAAAGTAGTGCCACAACTTCCGGGATGCCATGAAGATCGCATACGCTATCTTTTAATAATGTGGGTATCGAGATTTGCACAGTGTTAGAACCACCGATACATAGTACACCGGTTCTCTAGAGTGGGAATTTATGTCCCTCCTCCTATCATTCAACGACGAGCACCGCACTTACTACCTGATGACTCATAGATATGTACAGAAACATAGGTTCTCCAACACTTGGTGTGGCAAGGATTGGGTTGCTTGCTAACAAAGTTTTTATTTCTTCCAATCCGGTTGTAGCCACGTCCGTCCACTCGAAGTGGTCGGTGTGTCAGAGGAGTCGATAAAGTGGTAGCACCTTCTCCCCTAATCTAGAGATAAAGCGGCTCAAGACTGCCATGCACCCGGCTAGTTTTTGGACTTGCTTTAAGTCTATTGGTGTTGCCAATTGTGACAAGGCTCAGATTTTTGTCGGGTTCGGTTCAATTCATCTATTGGAAACGATGAACCCAAGTAGTTTTCCGGCTGGAACGCCGAAGACACATTTTTTCGGATTGAGCCCTATGTCATATGTTTGGAGGTTGTCGAATGTGATTCCCAGATCGTCCACCAATGATTCGACATGTTTAGTCCTGATGACAACATCATCGACGTATGCCTCCACTGTCTTGCCGATTTTCTTTTCGAAACATGTTTGAATCATTTGTTGGTAAATGGCGCTGGCGTTTTTGAGCCCGAAAGGCATAGTGTTGCAGGAGAAAGGCCCATAGAGGGTAATGAATGTTGTTGTAGCTTGGTCGAACTCCTTCATCTTGATTTGATGGTATCCAAAGTATGCATCGAGGAAACAATGTGAGTCGTGTCCTACGGTCGCATCAATTATTTGGTCAATGCAGGGTAGTGGGAAGGGGTCCGTAGGGCAAGCCTTATTGAGGTCCTTAAAATTGACATAGAGGCGCCAGGATTTATCCTTCTTTGGCACCATGACCAGATTTGCCAGCCAGTCTGGGTGTTTGATCTCCCTGGTGAACCCGGCTTCAAGTAGCTTGCCTAGCTCCTCCCCCATAGCTTGTCGCTTGGGTTCAGAAAATCATTGTAGCGTTTGCTTGACTGGTTTGAACCCCTTTATTATGTTGAGGCTGTGTTCGGCAAGTCTGCGTGGGATTCCCGACATATCCGAAGGGTGCCAGGCGAAGGTGTCTCAATGCTCGCGCAGGAACGCTCGTAAGGCGACGTTGACCGTTGAATCCAATTGTGCTCCAATGGAGGCTGTCTTGTTGGGATCCGTCGAGTACACTTGAAATTTAACTATTTCGTCTGCTGGTTTAAAAGAAGTGGACTTGGTCCTCTTATCGAGGATTACATCGTCTTTGTCCACTGTAGAACGCAGAGTGGTTAACTCTTCGGCGGCGAGGGCCTCGGATAGTCCCTCAAGGGCCAAAGATGTCGTTTTGTTTTTGGCGCAGAGTGCTATATCCGGATCACTGGTAATTGTGATAACTTCGTTGGGCCCTGGCATTTTGAGCTTCATGTACCTGCTATGGGGTATAGCTTGGAAGCATGTGAATGGATCTCGCCCCAAAAGGGCGTGATATCCGCTATTGAAAGGTGCCACATGGAAGAGCAACTCTTCGGACCTGTAGTTCTTCGGCGTGCCGAACACCACATCAAGCTTAATTTTCCCTGAGCTTCGCGACTTCTCGACTGGGGATAATGCCTCGAAAGGTGGTGCCGCTTTGCTTGATGCGACTTTTGTCCATTTGCATTTTTTGGGGCATATACTCGTAGATGAGGTTCAGTCTGCGGCCGCCGTGCATGAGCACTTTAGTGAGCCTGAAGCCATCCACAATTGGGTTTAAGACCAAGGCGGCAGGTGCTCAGACTGCTCTGGCCCTTGGTTTGTCATCGGTAGTGAAAGTTATTGCCATATCGTTCCACAGATTTATTGCGGCTACGTGGTTGACTTCGGCGAGGTCGTAGAGCACCCTTTTGCGCCGATTATTTGAGGAAAACGTCTCGAAGACCGTAAAGACATTAAGATCGTCGTCCTCCGAAGGGTGCGTCTCCGGGGTGATGTTGGTGAGGATAGCCTCACCGCTCTTAGCTACTTGCTGGAGCACCCAACATGCCCGAAGGCTATGTGTTGGTTTGGTATTTGGCATAGTGTGTATTTGACAGGGCTTGTCGAGCAGTTCGTCAAGGACGGTTCTATGTCCCGTGAAGGATTTGGTTCTCTTGTCAATGAGATGATAGTCGGGTGGCCCGTAAGGGTGCATCATTTTTGCCCGTCCTGCAGGCTGCTTGAAGGCAGGGGGATCCCATCGGGCTGTCTGGGCTTTCCATTGCGCAGTACTTCTGTACTATGTGTGTCAAATCTGCAAAGTGTAGTATGCGGCGGTGGTTGAGGGCATTGAGGATTCCCTCGTCCATACAGTTGCGGCAGAAGACTGAAACCGCATTGTCAGCGCAGCAGTCCTTAATCTTGTTTTTAACAAGGAGGAACCTGGCCCAGAAGTGATGGACCGTTTCCTGAGGCTGCTACGGTACATACATTAGGTCGCATACGTCTGGAGGACCTAAATTGGTTGGGGAATATTGTTTGTGGTGGGTGGGCGGGTAAAAATCTGAACCTTGACCTGCCATTGGATTTGGAGCTTGAAGAATCTCCAAGGTCACTAGTCCAGGATCCGGAGGGTCCTGGAGACTTTCAGGCTCGACGCCTGATTCTATGTTCAGAGGATAGACAGTCTCTTCCCGTGGACGGGTATCCGGCGTGCAGGGCCCGGAAATCCGAACATAGCTTGTTCTTAACTTAGGGAGAGAAGTATTCTCGGCGTGCTCCTCCACAATCGCTACCAGATGGGTGATCGGTGGGGATTTGATTTCCATCTGGTCGGGTTTAAGCCCAATCAGATCATAGTTTGTTGTGACTCCCAGGGCGGCGATGCGATCTAGCAGTTCGTTCAAGGATGAGACATCTGCCGGATCCATCTTATTGGAGTGTTCGGGGCTGATGTGGAGGTGATGTTTGGCGATTGTGGGGGCTGCATTTGGCTTAAAGTCCAGGCATGAACCCATGGTGAAACCGCCAAGATGGAGGACCTGTCCTGAGGCTAGGGCCCTTCCAGAGGTGATGCTGCCATTAATGACAAGGCAATCCGTCGATCCTTCCATCGGCGACACGGAGGAACTCTCAATGAAAACACCAATGTCGGTGTCAAAACCGGCCAATCTCGGGTAGGGGGTCCCAAACTATGCGTCAGAGGATCGAAGGTAATAGGAGACAAAGGGGACACGATGTTTACCTAGGTTTGGGCCCTCTTATTGGAGGTAATACCCTACTTCCTGCTTGATTGATCTTGATGAGTATAGGGGTTACAAGAGTTGATCTACCTCGAGATTGTAATGAATTCTGATAGCCTCTACGGACTAAACCCTCCGGTTTATATAGACACCAGAAGGGCCTAGGGTTGTACAAAGAAAGGAAATCATACATCCGGACGCCAAACTTGCCACCCACGCAAAGGAGAGTCCCATTCGGACACGAGGGAAGGCCTTCTATCACGGCCCATCAGTCCGGCCCAGGCTACATGGCCCGGACACCCGAGGATCCCATAATCCAGGATTCCCTCAATTGGCGTGAAACAATCGAAAATTATAGATACGACGGAGAAGTATCAGTAGTCCTGGAGTGCATCACACCAAAAGTTACATAAGGTATGAATGAGTCTTTGTGTACTATGTTCTTGGAGTAGGACGTGTCTGACACAATCTTTCAGATTGGACCCCTAAATGCATCGGGCACGGATGGCTTCCCTACCAGGTTTTACCCACATAACTAGGCGGCCCTAAAAACAGAAATTATAGGTGCTATTTTGGAGTTTTTTTACCTCAAGTATTATGCCAGATGGAATTAATGATAATGCTATTGTGTTGATCCCAAAAGTTCCACATCCAAAGGAACTAAAGGACTTCATACCAATAAGTCTTTGCAATGTGATTTATAAGATCATCTCCAAGTGCTTAACGAACTGTCTATGGTCATTATTAACAAAGCTTATTTCATAAAACCAAAGTGCTTTCATCCCAGGTCGGCTTATCTCTGACAATTATATAATTGCCTTTGAGTGCATACACTTTATTCAGCCCTTGAAGCATAATGGACCAGCTGCATGTGCATATAAGGTAGACCCGTCGAAGGCTTATGATCGTGTTGACTGGGATTTCTTGGAGCAAGAGTTAATTAAATGGGGTTTCTCTATGGAATGGATTTAAGGGATTATGGCGTACGTCAAGTCAGTTAAATATTCAGTGAAGTTTAATGGGAAATTGTTGAATTCATTTACCCTTCGAGGGGTCTTCGCCAAGGTGACCCATTGTCTTCATTTTTATTTCTCCTTGTTGTTGACGCATTATCTGCTCTCATTAGTAAGTCGGTAGTGGAGCAAGAGTTGAAGGGGCTTAACATTTGCCATGGGGCCACGGTTATATCTCATCTTTTGTTTGTGGATGATATGATGTTGTTGTTTAAAGCTTCTGGCCGACAAGCAGGTATTCTTAAAGGTTTGTTGAACACTTATACATCAGCGATGGGTCAACTCATAAACCCATCAAAGTGTTCCATCCTTTTTTGGATAACTGCTTGAATTCGGTGGCCGAGGAGGTGAAAAGCACATTGGAGATTGCACAACAGGTTTTTGAGGCAAACTATTTGGGGTTGCTGATACCTGAAGGGAGAATTCATAATGGAAAATTTGAAACTCTTCAACCCAGTATGAGGAAGAGATTAGTGGATTGGGGTGAGCAGTACCTTGATACGTCTCCATCGTATCAACTTTTCCTAACACTTTTGCTCTTGATTTGGACTCTAATTTGCATGATTTAAATGAAACTAACCCGGACTAACACTATTTTTAGCAGAACTACCATGGTGTTGTTTTTTGTGCAGAAATAAAAGTTCTTGGATTTGGACGAAATTCTTTGGAGAATAATTTCAGAATAAATAAAAAATACTGGAACCAAGAACCACCGGAGGGGGGCCCCTGGCTGACACAAGACACCAGGGCGCGCCACACCCTCTAGGCACGTCCTGGTGGGTTGTGGGGCCCTCGAGGCCCCTCCGACTCTAATTCCAATGCTATAAAATCCTATTTTTGGAGAAAAAACAGGAGAGGAAGTTTCATCACGTTTCACGATATGGAGCCACCACCACCTCCTGTTCTTCATCGGGAGGCCAGATCTAGAGCCCATTCGGGGCTCCGGAGAGGGGAATCTTCGGTCTTCATCATCACCAACCCTCCTTCATCACCAATTCCATGATGCTCCCCACCAGGAGTGATTTATTCCTTCGTAGGCTCGCTGGTCGGTGAGGAGTTGGATGAGATTCATCATGTAATCGAGTTAGTTTTGTTAGGGCTTGATCCCTAGTATCCACTATGTTCTGAGATTGATGTTGATATGACTTTGCTATGCTTAATACTTGTCACTAGGGCCCGAGTGCCATGATTTCAGATCTGAACCATTTAAGTTTTCACCATTATATCTATGTTCTAGATCCGATCTCGCAAGTCATATGCACCTGTTACGTGTTATGATCCGTAAACCCCAGTGTGACAATAATTGGGATACATTCCGATGATGACCATAGTTTGAGGAGTTCATGTATTCATTATGTGTTAATGCTTTGTTTTGGTTCTCTATTCAAAGGAGGCCTTAATATCCCTTAGTTTCCTTATGGGCCCTGCTGCCACGAGAGGGTAGGACAAAAGATGTCATGCAAGTTCTTTTCCATAAGCATGTATGACTATTTACAGAATACATGCCTACACTATATTTATGAACTAGAGCTAGTTATGTGTCGCCCTAGGTTATGATTGTTATATGATGAATATCATCCAACGAATTCACCGATCCAATGCCTACGAGTTTTCCACATATTGCTCTTGCTAAGTTACTATTGCTATTGATACTATTACAACTGCTACAAAATCATTACTGCTATTACTGTTACCAGTTCTATCAAAACTATCATGTTATTGTGCTACTGATCACTTTTCCAGATATATTTAATCTCCCAGGTTGTTGAATTGACAACTCAACTGCTAATACTTACAAATATTCTTTGGCTCCCCTTGTGTCGAATCTATAAATTTGGGTTGAATACTCTACCCTCGAAAACTGTTGTGATCCCTTATACTTGTGGGTTATTAAGACCTTTTTCTGGTGCCGTTGTTGCGGAGCATAGCTATATTTGTTGAGTCACTTAGGATATTATCTATTCATCACTATGAAGAATCTGAAAGATACAAGAACCAAGATTTTTTCCTCTAAGATGAGGGGAGGTAAGGAACTGCCATCTAGCTATGTACTTGATTCACCTTCTGTTATGAGTAAACTTGCAACACCATCACCTGCTATGAATCTTGATATGTCGCAAGTTATTGATGATGCAACTTCATCTATGAGTGATGCTCATGGTGATGCTAGTAACTTGCTTGATGATAATGTGCCACTAGGTGGATTCCTTGATGAACAATTTGCTAGAGCTAAAGATATTGAGAATGTTGAAACTGGTGAAATTATTGAAACTGATGAAGTTCTTGAAATTGAAATTCCTGAAACACCTATTAGACCTAGCTCTCCTAGATTTGAAATGCTTAAGATACCTAAGGGTTATGTTATGAATAAGGAGATAGTTAGAGAATTGCTTGCTTGCAATGATAGAGATGATCTTAAGAAAATACTTGTCAAGTTGAAAGAAAAAACCTTTGAATGCTAGAATGAAATATGATCCTAAGTTTGCTACTTCACATATCTTTGTTACTGATAAGGATTATGAATTCTCTGTCGACCCAGAGTTAATTACTTTGGTTGAATCTGATCCTTTCCATGGCTATGAAAATGAAACTGTTGTGGCACATCTTACTAAGTTGAATGGTATAGCCACCCTTTTTTCTCATGATAAGAAAATTCGCTACTACTATATTCTCAAGTTATTTATGTTCTCATTAAAGGTTTATGCTAAGATTTGGTACAATACTCTTGCTCCTGGTTGTGTGTGTAGTCCCCAGGATATGATTTACTACTTCTGTGCAAAATATTTTCCTGCTCATAAGGAACAAGCTGCCTTACATGAAATATTTAACTTTGTGCAAATTGAAGAAGAGAGTCTCTCATAATCTTGGGGGAGGCTTCTCCAATTGATTAATGCTTTTTCGGATCATCCTCTTAAGAAAAATGAAATACTTGCTATCTTCTATAATGTACTAACCGATGCTTCTAGGGACTTCCTAGATAGTTGTCCTGGTTGTGTCTTCAGGGAACAAACTATTGAACAAGCTGAGGAATTAATGAAGAATTATGATGATTGGACGCTTCCTGAACCACCGCCTAAACCCACTCTGAAGAAGAGGGGTATCTTATTTCTCAGTCTTGAAGATATGCAAGAGGTAAATAAATGCATGAAGGAAAAGGTATTAAGGTTGAAGATGTCAAAAATTTACCTCCTATCAAAGAAATACATGGACTTGACATGCCACCACCACAGGTGGTAGAGGTAAATTCTTTATTAAAGGTTGATAAAGGTGACATCCCTTACAATAAACATCCTAGTCAATGCCTTCATGAATTTGATAATTACATTAGAAAACAAGACCACTTCAATGCAAATGTTATGAAAAATTGAAGTACCACTCTGATATGATTGCTCGCTAATGCGGCTTGAGCTACATTGGTATTTCCCCAAAGAGGAAGGTTTGATGCAGCACATCGATGGTAGGTATTTCCCTCGATGATGAGATCAAGGTTATCGAACCAGTAGGAGAATCACGCAACACTACGTAAACAGTACCTGCACACCAAGAACAAATACTTGCAACCCGACATGTTAAAGGGATTGTGAATCCCTTTCGGGTAATGGTGCCAGAAATTGTCAAGTTGACGGGATAAAAATATGATAGATTGGATAAATAGATCACGAATAAATGCAAAATAAAATAAAGTGTAACTAGGTATTTTCAGGTTTTTGGATTAATAGATCTGGAAATAAAAGCGAATAAAAATATATCTCTAAGGCAAATATGATAAAGAAGAGACGCGGGGCTATGGATTTCACTAGCGGCTTCTCTCAAAAAATAGCATACAGTGGGTAAACAAATTACTGTTGGGCAATTGATAAAACTTTAAATAATCATGACGATATCCAGACAATGATCATTATATAGGCATCACGTACAAGATTAGTAGACCGACTCATGCCTGCATCTACTACTATTACTCCACACATCGATCATTATCTAGCATGCATCTAGTGTATTAAGTTCATGGAGAAACGGAGTAATGCAATAAGAACGATGACATGACGTTGACAAGATCTATTTATGTAGAAATAGACCCCATCTTGTTATCCATAATAGCAATGATACATAAGTGTCGGTTCCCCTTGTGTCGCTAGGATCAAGCACCGTAAGATCGAACCCATCAAAAAGCACCTCTTCCCATGGCAAGAAAAATCGATCTAGTTGGCCTAACTAAACCAAAGATTTTAAGAAGAAATACGAGGCTATAAGTAATTGATACGTCTCCAACGTATCTACAATTTTTGATTGTTCCATGTTGTTATATTATCATTCTTGGATGTTTTATAATCATTTTATAGTCATTTTATATCATTTTTTGGGTCCTAACCTATTGACGTAGTGCCAAGTGTCAGTTGTTATTTTTTGCATGTTTTTTACACCGCAGGAAATCAATACCAAACAGAGTCCAAACTCACGGGAACTTTTTGTGGATTTTTTTGGACCAGAAGACATACAGTGGGCCGGAGAAGCGCCTGGGGTGCTCCGAGGGGAGCACAACCCACCAGGGCACTACTGGAGGCCCAGGCACGCCCTGGTGGGTTGTGCCCACCTTGGGTGCCTCCTGAACTGACTCTTTTCTCTATAAATACCCCAATATTCTAGAAACCCTAGGGGAGTCGACGAGAATCAATTTCCAGCCGCCGCAGAGTCCAGAACCACCAGATCCAATCTAGACACCATCAAAGAGGGGTTTATCATGCCCATTGGTGCATCTCCGATGATGCGTGAGTGGTTCTTATATAGACCTACAGGTCCCTAGTTAGTAGCCAGATGGCTTCCTCTCTCTCTCGTTTGATTCTCAATAAAATGGTCTCTTGGAGATCCATATGATGTAATTCTTTTACGGTGTGTTTGTTGGGATCTGATGAACTTTGAGTTTATGATCAGATATATCTTTTTATCCATGAAAGTTATTTGAGTCTTCTTTGATATCTTATATGCATGATTGCTTATAGCCTCGTATTTCTTCTCCGATATTTGGGTTTTGTTTGGCCAACTTGATCTATTTATCTTGCAATGGGAAGAAATGCCTTGTGATGGGTTCGATCTGGCGGTGTTTGATCCCAGTGACAGAAGGGGAACCGACACGTATGTATCGTTGCCATTAAGGATAACAAGATGGGGTCTATTTCTACATAAATAGAGCTTGTCTACATCATGTCATCGTTCTTATTGCATTACTTCGTTTCTCAATGAACTTAATACACTAGATGTATGCTGGATAGCGGTCGATGTGTGGAGTAATAGTAGTAGATGCAGGCAGGAGTCGGTCTACTAATCTTGGACGTGATGCCTATATAATGATCATTGCCTGGATATCATCATGATTATTTGAAGTTCTATCAATTGCCCAACAGTAATTTGTTTACCCACTGTTTGCTATTTTTCTCGAGAGAAGCCACTAGTGAAACCTACAGCCCCCGGGTCTCTTCTTTAATATATTTACCGTTGCGATCTATTTTATTTGCTTTTATTTTCAGATCTATTAAACCAAAAATACAAAAATACCTTGCTGCACTTTATTTTATTTGGTGTTCGATTTGTCAATTATTACAACTCTCTCACATCTGTTTGCCAATTTCTGACGCCGTTACCCGAAAGGGATTGACAACCCCTTTTACACGTCGGATTGTGAGTATTTGTTATTTGTGTGTAGGTGTTTTCTACATAGTGTTGCTTGGTTCTCCTACTGGTTCGATAACCTTGGTCTCATCACTGCGGGAAATACCTACCATTGTTGTGCTGCATCATCCCTTCCTCTTTGGGGAAATACCGACGTAGTTCTAGCAGACATTAGTAATCATGCCTATAAGAGATCAAAAGTCTCAAATAACTTTCATGGATAAAAACATAGATCTGATCATATACTCAAAGTTCATCGGATCCAAACAAACACACCGTAAAAAGAGTTACATCAAATAGATCTCCAAGAGACCATTGTATTGAGAATCAAAAGAGAGAGAGGAAGCCATCTAGGTACTAACTGCAAACCCATAGATCGAACAATGAACTACTCACGCATCATCAAAGAGGCACCAACGAGGATGATGAACCCCCTCCGTGATGGTGTCTAGATTGGATTTGTGGTTTCTGGAACTTGCAGCGGCTGGAATTGTTTTTCGTCGACTCCCCTTGGTTTTCTGGAATATTGGGGTATTTATAGAGCAAAGGGGCGGTGCGAGAGGCCACCGAGGTGGGCACAACCCACCTGGGTGCGCCTAGGCACCCAGGGGCGCCCTGGTTGGTTGTGCTCCCCTCAGAGCCCCCCTCTAGTACTTATAGGGCCCAACAGGTGTCTTCTGGTCTAGAAAAAATCTCCAAAAAGTTCATTGCGTTTGGACTCCGTTTGGTATTGATTTTCTGCGAAGTAAAAAACAAGCAAAAAACAGCAACTGGCACTGGGCACTATGTCAATAGGTTAGTCCCAAAAAATGATATAAAGTTGCTATAAAATGATTGTAAAACATCCAAGAATGATAGTATAACAACATGGAATCAAAAATTATAGATACGTTGGAGACGTATCAGCATCCCCAAGCTTAATTCCAGCTCGTCCTCAAGTAGGTAAATGGTAAAAACATAATTTTTGATGTGGAATGTTGCCGAACATGTTCATCACATATTGTTTTATTTGTAGCATGGACATTTGGTCTTTTATGTGATTCAAAGCAATAGTCTAGTTTTTACATGAAGATTTCAATACTCAAGCATATCAACAAGCAACCATGCATGTCTTTCAAAATATCAACACTAAATCAAGTTATCCCTAGCCCATTATGCTCAATCATTGATCTATTCATGAAACACACTCGCATATTAGATACACCCAATGCTCAAGTACGATCATAGTGCCCCTTAGCTGGTGCTTTATAAGTGAAGATGGAGACTCAAGTAAAAATAAAAAATTGCATAAATTAAAAGAAAGGCCCTTCGCAGAGCGAAGTAGGGATTTGTAGAGGTGCCAGAGCTCAAAGCGGAAAAGATAGAGATAAAAACATTTTGGGAGGCATGCTTTTCTTGTCAACGAAAACGATTGATTAGTTCCCAATACTTTCCATGCTAGATATATCATAGGCGGTTCCCAAACATAAAATAAAGTTTATTCCTTTTTCCACCATAGTTTCACTTTCCATGGCTAGCCATATCCGCGGCTGCCTTCCATACCAACACTTTCCAAGGAATTTATTATTTGACAACATAAAGTAAATTCATTTTTCATTTTGGGACTGGGCATGCCTAATACCTTTGTCGTAATCTCGTGCAATGACAAGTGAATAAACACTCATCTTGATAATAACACATCTAGCGTGGAAATATATCAGCCACCCCCTACTGTTTCATGAGCGGTACGAGCGCACAAAAGAGAAATTTATTTTGAAAATTAGAGATGGCACATACAAATTTGCTTAGAACGGCAAAAAAATACCGCATATAGGTTGGTATAGTGGACTCATGTGGCAAAACTGGGTTTAAGGATTTTGGATGCACAAGTAGTGATCATACTTAGTGCAAATGAAGGCTAGCAAAATATTGAGAACCATCCAACCAAGAAAGGAAAAATCTCATAAGCGAGCATTAAGCATAACTAACACCGAATAATGCACCATAAGTAGGATGTAATTTCATTGCATAACAATTGACTTTAGTGCTTGCATAGGGAATCACAAACCTTAACACCAATATTCTTACTAAAGCATAATTACTCATTAATATGACTCACATATTATATCATCATGTCGCAAACCTATTACCAGGAATCAAGTTTATTTTGTCCAATGATCTTCATGAAAGTTTTTACCATATCCCTCTTGAATATCTATCACTTTGGGACTAGTTTCATAAGTTGCTTTGATAGCTCAAACAAATCTAAGTGAAGAACATGAGAATTATTTTTTCTTCTCTCAAAATAATTTAAGTGAAGCATGAGAGAATTTCTTCAAAATTTTACTAAATATCAAATAAATCTAAGTGAAGCATGAGAGGATTTCTCCAAACATTATAAAGCACACCATGCTAAAAAAGATATAAGTGAAGCACTAGAGCAATTTCATAGCTCAAAAAGATTTAAGTGAAGCATAGAGTGCAATTCTAACAAGTCATAGCGTAATTTTGTCCCTCTCAAATAGGTGTGTCCAGCAAGGATAGATGACTTAAATTATAAAGCAAAACAAGCAAAGACTCATATCATAGAAGACGCTCCAAGCAAAACTCATGATGTGTGACGAATAAAATATAGCTCCAAGTAAAATACCAATGATCGTTAGAAGAAAGAGGGGATGCCACTCGGGGCATCGCCAAGCTTAGTTGCTTGCTTCTCTTTTAGATAATGGCTTGGGATGCCATGGGCATCCCCAAGCTTAGTCCCTTCTTACAACTTATTCCTTCATCCATCGTGATCTCACCCAAAACTTGAAAACTTCAATCACACAAAACTCAACAAAACCTTCGTGTGTTCCGTAAGTATAAGAAAGCAAATCACTACTATAAGTACTATTGAAAACCCATTCGTATTTTATTTTTGCATTATATCAACTATATTCCGACTTTTCTATAGCTTACACCCTCCAATACAAAACATAGATTCATCAAAATAAGCACACAACGCAAAGAAAACAGAATTTGTCAAAAAAAGAATTGTCTATAGAAATCTGAAAACTTCGAACACTTAATTAACTCCAAAAATTCTTAAAAATTAGGACAAAGTGTAAAACTTGTATATCAACCTTGTGTACGAAAATCACGATTTTATCACGCAGACGTTAAAAATGAAAATTATTTTTCTTGACGTAATAGTTTCTGTTTTTCAACAAGATCAAATCAACTATCACCCAACATGATCCCAAAGGCTTTGCTTGGCACAAACACTAATTAAAACATAAAAAACACAATCATAACAGTATCATAATTGTGCAAACACTCAAGAATAGAAAGAAAAAGACAAAAATAAATTTTATTCATTGGGTTGCCTCCCAACAAGCGCTATCGTTTTATGCCCCTAGCTAGGCGTTGAAATTTCATTGATGCTCACAAGAAAGATAATAATTGAAATACAAAGAGAGAATCATCAAAATGTGACAACCATATTTAAGTCTAACATACTTCCTATGCATAGGCATTTTATAATTAAACAAATTATCAAGGGAAGCAAAAACTAGCATATGCAAGGAAGAAGGATAAAACATGGACAATCTCAACATGAAGAGAGGTAATTTAGTAACATGAAAATTTCTACAACCATTTTCCCTCTCTCATAAAGCTTCATGTAAGATCATAATCAAATTCCACATGCATGCAAAGTTGACACTCTTCCAATATAGTGGGATTATCATCAAATAAAGTCATGAACTTTCCGAACCCACTTTTATCCAAAAATTCATAAGATTGAACACTCTCCAAATTTGTGGGAATATTTTTACCTAAAGTTGACACTCTTCCAATCCCACTTTCAATATTATCGCAAACATATTCATCA
Organism: Triticum urartu; assembly: GCF_003073215.2. Taxonomy (NCBI): domain Eukaryota; kingdom Viridiplantae; phylum Streptophyta; class Magnoliopsida; order Poales; family Poaceae; genus Triticum; species Triticum urartu. The sequence continues at coordinate 119,986,076 of NC_053023.1, read as the reverse complement.
TGAGGCTTAAATAAATTTTTAAGATCAAAAGAATCATCACCCCAATCATGATCATTGCAACCAGTAGTGGACATAGCAAAATTAGCATCCCCAAGCTTGGGATTTTGCACTGTATTAACACAATTGACATTAATAGAATTTATAATAACATCAATGCAATCATGCCTTTCATCCAAAGAGCTACCGTGAACCACTTTATAAATTTCTTCTTTTAACACTTCATCACAATTTTCAGATTCATGAATCTCAAGCAAAACTTCATAAAGATAATCTAGCGAACTCAATTCACTAGCAATTGGTTCATCATAATTGGATATTTTAAAAAGATTAGCAAGTGGATGAGGATCCATATCAATAGATTTTTAGCAAGCGAAGATGCAAGCAAATAGAAGACACATGGCAACACAAGCAAACAAAAGATCCAATGGGGAAAAGGCAAACGAAAAAGAGGGCGAATAAAACGGCAGATTTTTGTGAAGTGGGGGAGATGAAAATGATAGGAAAATGGAAAATAATGTAAATTGTAAGGATATGAAATTTGTGATTAGGAACCTGGTAGATGTTGATGATGTCTCCCTAGCAACGGCGCCAGAAATTCCTTTTGATGCGGCTTGAGCTACGTCAGTATTTCCCCAAAGAGGAAGGGATGATGCAGCACAACGACGGTAGGTATTTCCTTTAGTGATGAGACCAAGGTTATCGAACCAATAGGAGAATCATACAACACTACGTAAACAGTACCTGCATACAAAGAACAAATACTTGGCACCTGACGTGTTAAAGGGGTTGTCAATCCCTTTTGGGTAACGGTGCCAGAAATTGTCAAGTTGACAGGATAAAAATATGATAGATTTGATAAATAGATCATGAATAAATGCAAAAAAAATAAAGTGCAGCAAGGTATTTTTGGGTTTTTGGATTAATAGATCTGAAAATAAAAGCGAATAAAAATAGATCTCGAAGGCAAATATGATAAAGAAGAGACCCGGGGCTGTAGATTTCACTAGTGGCTTCTCTAAAAAATAGCATACGACGAGTAAACAAATTACTGTTGGGCAATTGATAAAACTTCAAATAATCATGTAGATATCGAGGCAATATTCATTATATAGGCATCACGTCCAAGATTAGTAGACCGACTCCTGCCTGCATCTACTACTATTACTCCACACTTCGACCGCTATCCAGCATGCATCTAGTGTAGTAAGTTCATTGAGAAACAAAGTAATACAATAAGAATGATGACATGATGTAGACAAGCTCTATTTATGTAGAAATAGACCCCATCCGGTATCCTTAATAGCAACGATACATACGTGTCGGTTCCCCTTCTATCACTGGGATCAAGCACCAGAAGACCGAACCCATCACAAAGCACCTCTTTCCATGGCAAGAAAAATCAATCTACTTGGCCTAACTAAACCAAAGATTCGAAGAAGAAATATGAGGCTATAAGTAATCATGCATATAAGAGATCAAAAGACTCAAATAACTTTCATGGATAAAAACATAGATCTGATCATAAACTCAATGTTCATCGGTTCCCAACAAACACACCGCAAAAAGAGTTACATCAAATAGATATCCAAGAGACCATTGTATTGAGAATCAAAGAGAGAGAGAGAGAGAGGAAGTCATCTTGCTACTAACTACGGACCCGTAGGAGGGGCGGATCCACTGTTGGTCATGGGTGTACAGATGTACACCCAAAATTTTCTGAAAAAATCGTATATATGTATCACAGAGACAATAATCTACAGCATATAGGCCCATCAGTAGGCCATTTCGGAAGCAGCGGCGAGCCCAACAGCAGCAAAGCCAGCATCGAGTTGTCTTCACGCACGTAGCCAACCACCAGCCAAACACAGACGCTTCGATTTCATCAGCCCATGGACAAGGCGGCTGTTGACTTTCTGTGTGCCCATGGAGAGTCTGGTAAAGGAGAGCAGGACCAAGCCACCGGCGCCGGACGGGATGTACCCTCCCATGGTTTTCGCCGTTGGGGAGGACACAGGCAAGCTGCACAGTATCGCGCCCGCTGCTGCAATGGGAATTGTGATGCACCGAAGGTGGGGGCAACCGGACGAGCGGTGCATCGGCGGCCACTACGGTCGTCAATGCCGTACCAGTGCAGCAAACAACCTCAATCTCTGAGCCTAAGGTAAATCCTTGTCCAATACTGAAATTACAATGTTCACTGAATGTGTTGTGAACTCCCTAACTAAGTGTGTTGCTTATGTTCGGATTCAGAGAGATATAGATCTATAGATCTCACATGAGTGAGGATCTGGTTGATTTAAATAGCAGAAAAATAACAAATGAATTGTCTTTGAATTGTAGACACATTCAAAACTTAAGAGGAAGAACATTGATTTGAAAACTTTATGGAGTAGAGTGAACAATTTCGTTAATCTTCTAAGATATTATTGCTATTGTGAACAATTTGTATTGCGTGAACCCAGTTGGCTTCTCTGTTAGGGTGAAAAAAATTGAACACCCAAAGTTGAATTTCTAGATCCGCCACTTACCCATAGGTCTACAATGAACTACTCACGCATCATCAGAGAGGCACCAATGAGGATGATGAACCCCTCTGTGATGGTGCCTAGATTGGATCTATGGTTTCTGGAACTTGCGGCGGCTGGAATTGATTTTCGTCGACTCCCCTAGGGTTTCTGGAATATTGGGGTATTTATAGAGCAAACAGGCGGTGCGGGAGGCCACCGAGGTTGGCACAACCCACATGGGCGTGCCTGGCCCCAAGCATGCCCTGGTGGGTTGTGCTCCCCACGAAGCCCCCCTCTGGTACTTCTTGCGCCCAAAAGGTGTCTTCTGGTCCAGGAAAATCTCCAAAAAGTTTCACTGCGTTTGGACTCCGTTTGGTATTGATTTTCTATGAAGTAAAAAAACAAGCAAAAAACAACAACTAGCACTGGGCACTATGTCAATAGGTTAGTCCCCAAAAATGATATAAAGTTGCTATAAAATTATTGTAAACATCCAAGAATGATAGTTTAACAACATGGAACAATAAAAAATTATAGATACATTGGAGACGTATCACTCACTTGAGTGACTTGTTATTTAGAATCACTAATGATGTTAGGGGTGTCGGAAAACATGCCTTTATGGTTCAAACTCAGCTAGAACAAGTTGTTAAATCTCAAAGAGAGTTGCTTAGTGAAATGAATAATAATATTAATGATTTTGTTGTTAGAGTAGCAACTAGAGGAGGCAAAATGACTTAGGAACCACTTTATCCCAAGGGACACCCTAAAAGAATTGAACAAGACTCTAAAAGAGTTAACACTAATGCACCTAGTCCTTCTAGAAGGAAGAAGAAAAAGAAAAATGATAGGACTTTGCATACATCTAGTGAACCTGATGATCATAATGATGTCTCTATGTCAGATGCTGAAACTCAATCTAGAATTGAACATTCATCCAGTGCTAATGAAAAAGGTAATGATGATGTTCGTGAAGACACCCAACCAGATAATGATAATGAACCAGATAATGAGGTTGAGATAGAACCTGCTGTTGATCTTGATAACCCACAACCTAAAATAAAAGATATGATAAAAGAGACTTTGTTGCTAGAAAACATGGAAAAGAAAGAGAACCATGGTTCAAAAACCCATGCCTTTCCACCTAAACCAACTAAGAAAAAGGATGATGAAGAATTTGAATGCTTTGATGAAATGCTTAGGCCAGTCTTTTTGCGTACCTGCTTGACTGATATTTTAAAGATGTTACCTTATGCGAAGTACATGAAAGACATCATCACTAATAAGAGAAATATACCAGGAGCTGAAATCTCCACCATGCTTGCTAATTATTCTTTTAAGGATGGAGTACCTAAAAAACTTGGAGATCTAGGAATACCAACTATACCTTGCTCCATCAAAATAAATTATGTTAAAACTACTTTATGTGATTTAGGAGCTGGTGTTTGTGTTATGCCTTTCTCTTTGTATAAAATACTTGACTTGAATAAACTCACATCTACTGAAACATCTTTGCAAATGGCTAATAAATCAACTGCCATACCTATCGGTATTTGTGAGGATGTGCCCGTTGTTGTTGCAAATGTTACTATCTTAACAGACTTTGTTACTTGAGATACCCGAGGACGACAACATGTCGATTATCCTTGGTAGACCTTTTTTGAATAATGTAGGGATTTTATTGATTGCAATAAAAGCAAGGTCACTTTTAATATCAATGGTAATGAGCATACGGTGCACTTTCCGAAGAAACAATTTCAAGTCAATGGTATTAATGTTATTAAAAAGTCTCCGACAATTACTATTGGAAGTTTTCGACTACCTATACCTACTGCCAAAAATAAATATGAAATACTTATTATTGGGGATATGCATATCCTCGTTGAGGTAACTTAGTGTTTTACGAAAGTCCTTCGGTTTCATGACAACCGAAAGTGGTTGTTAATAAGACTTGATCAACCTTATTAATGGATCATTTTTGAGAGATATGAAGTTGATGAATTTAGTAGGCACAACATTCCACTCCCACCTTTTATTTTATGTTTTTCTTAGTTAAATAAAATAAAATGCCATGCTTAGTATGTTTTCTAAATTTTCCATGCAATAAAAAAGTGGTCAAAATAAAAGTGCTCAGAATGCCGTGAAAATTTAATATGATTTTTCTGAATATTTCTGAATATTTGGCATAAATAACATCAGAGTAATGGAAATATGACCTAGAGGCAATAATGACGTTGTTATTATTATATTTCCTTATTCATGATAGAATTGTATTGACCGGAAACTTAAATACATGTCTGGATACATAAACAAATACGGTGTCCCTAGTGAGCCTCTACTATACTAGCTCGTTGATCAAAGATGGTTAAGCTTTTTCTAACCATGGACATGTGTTGTCACATGATAACGGGATCACATCATTAGGACAATGATGTGATGGATAAGACCCATATGTTAGCTTAGCATATGATCGTTCAGTTTATTGCTGCTGCTTTCTTAATGTCTAATACATATTCCTTCGACCATGAGATCATGCAACTACTAGATACCAGAGGAATACCTTGTGTGCTATTGATGTCGCTTGAAGCTACATCGGTATTTCCCCAAAGAGGAAGGGATGATGCAGCACAACGGCGGTAGGTATTTCCCTCAGATGTGAAACCAAGGTTATCGAACCAGTAGGAGAACCAAGCAACACAACGTAAACATCACCTACACACAAATAACAAATACTCGCAACCCAACGTGTAAAAGGGGTTGTCAATCCCTTTCGGGTAACGGTGCCAGAAATTGGCAAACGGATGTGAGAGAGTTGTAAATATTGATAGATCAAACGCCAAATAAAACAAATTGCAGCAAGGTATTTTTGTATTTTTGGTTTAGTAGATCTGAAAATAAAAGGCAAATAAAATAGATCGCGAAGGAAAATAATATGAGAAAGAGACCCGGGGGCCGTAGGTTTCACTAGTGGCTTCTCTCGAGAAAAATAGCAAACGGTGGATAAACAAATTACTGTTGGGCAATTGATAGAACTTCAAATACTCATGACGATAACCAAGCAATGATCATTATATAGGCATCACGTCCAAGATTAGTAGACCGACTCATGCCTGCTTCTACTACTATTACTCCACACATCAACCCCTATCCAGCATGGATCTAGTGTATTAATTTCATGGAGAAATGGAGTAATGCAATAAGAACGATGACATGATGTAGACAAGATCTATCTATGTAGAGATAGACCCCATCATTTTATCCTTAGTAGCAACGATACATACGTGTCGGTTCCCCTTCTGTCACTGGGATCAAGCATCGTAAGATCGAACCCACTACAAAGAACCTCTTCCCATTGCAAGATAAATAGATCAAGTTGGCCAAAAAAAACCCAAATATCGGAGAAGAAATACGAGGCTATAAGAAATCATGCATATAAGAGATCAAAGAAACTCAAATAACTTTCATGGATATAAAAACATAGATCTAATCATAAACTCAAAGTTCATCCGGTCCCAACAAACACACCGCAAAAAGAGTTACATCATATGGATCTCCAAGAGACCATTTTATTGAGAATCAAACGAGAGAGAGGAAACCATCTAGATGATAACTACGGACCCGAAGGTCTACAAAGAACTACTCGCGCATCATCGGAGAGGCACCAATGGAAGTGGTGAACCCCTCCGTGATGGTGTCTAGATTGGATCTGGTGGTTCTGAACTCTACGGCGGATGGAATTGAGTTTCATCGACTCCCCTAGGGTTTCTAGAATATTGGGGTATTTATAGAGCAAAGAGGCGGTCCGGGGGCACCCGAGGTGGGCACAACCCACCAAGGCACGCCTGGGCCTCCTAGCGTGCCCTGGTGGGTTGTGCTCTCCTCGAAGCACCCCCAGGCGCAGCCTTGTGTTGGGGAACATAGTATTTCAAAGTTTTCCTACGATCATGCAATATCTATCTATGAGAAGTATAGAAACGAGAGGGGAGAGCGTCTCCACATACCCTTGTAGACCGAAAGCAGAAGCATTTAGTAACGCGGTTGATGTAGTCGAACGTCTTCTCGATCCAACCGATCCAAGCACCGAATGTACGGCACCTCCGCATTCAGCACACATTCAGCTCGATGACATCCCTTGATATCTTGATCCAGTTGAGGACGATGGAGAGTTCCGTCAGCATGACGGCGTGGTGACGGTGATGATGAAGTTACCAGCGCAGGCCTTCGCCTAAGCACTACGACGATATGACCGAGGTGTGTAACTGTGGAGGGGGCACCGCACATGGCTAAGAGAAGGCTTGGTGTGCCTTTGGGGTGCCCCCCTCCCACATATGTAAAGGGGGGAGGAGAGGTGGCCCGGCCCAAGGGGGGTGCACCATGTGTGGGGAGTCCTACTAGGACTCCCTAGTCCAAGTAGGATTCCCCTCTCCTTTTTCCTTTTTCGAAATAGCAAAGAGGGAAAGAGAGGAGGAGTAGGAGAGGGAAAGGGGGGCGCCACCCCCACCCCTTGTCCAATTTGGATTGGCATGGGGGCCTGCGCCACCTCCCTGGCCGGCCCTCTCTCCACCATTGAGGCCCATGTGTGGCCCATTAACTTCCCTAGGGGGGTTTCCGGTAACCCCCGGTACTCCGATACTTCTCGAAACCATTTCGATGTGAAAATATAACCTTCCAATATATGAATCTTCACCTCTCGACCATTTCAAGACTCCTCGTCATGTCCGTGATCTCATACGGGACTCCGAAAAAACTTCGGTCATAAAATCACATAACTCATAATACAAATCGTCATCGAACGTTAAGCGTGCGGACCCTACGGGTTCGAGAACTGTGTAGACATGACTGAGACACATCTCTGGTCAATAACCAATAGCGGAACCTGGATGCTCATATTGACTCCTACATATTCTACGAAGATCTTTATCAGTCAAACCGCATAACAACATACGTTGTTCCCTTTGTCATCGGTATGTTACTTGCCCGAGATTCGATAGTCGGTATCCTCATACCTAGTTCAATCTCGTTACCGGCAAGTCTCTTTACTCGTTCCATAATGCATCATCCTGTGACTAACTCTTTAGACACTTTGCTTGCAAGGCTCACAGTGATGTGCATTACCGAGAGGGCCCAGAGATACCTCTCCGATACACGGAGTGACAAATCCTAATCTCGATCTATGCCAAATCAACAAACACCAACGGATACACTTGTAGAGCATCTTTATAATCACCCATTTACGTTGTGACATTTGATAGCACACAAGGTGTTCCTCCGGTATTTGGGAGTTGCATAATCTCATAGTCAGAGGAACATGTATAAGTCATGAAGAAAGCAATAGCAATAAGTATAAACGATCATTATTCTAAGCTAACGGATGGGTCTTGTCCATCACATCATTCTCTAATGATGTGATCCCGTTCATCAAATGACAACACATGTCTATGGTTAGGAAACTTAACCATCTTTGATTAACGAGCTAGTCTAGTAGAGGCATACTAGCAGTGGCGGATCCAGGATTTGAAGTTACCTGGGGCAGACTTTTAAAGGTAACGAAAAATCAAAGTCACGATACAATCAAATAAGACAATCTACAAAATTAATTGGCCAACTAGTATGCATTTAGGCAAGACGATCGATGCACTGAATTATTCAAAGTAGTTTATTCTCAAGATGTAGGCGAAAAATATATAACGCAAAAAATCATATAAAGAATCAATCTGCTTCATATTCTTAGGTGCCGACGATATCAAATTTATAATTAATTTTCAATATCAATTTTTAGGTATTATGCCAATCAGCCAATGCGAAAACAAATTAAAAGATTAGAGGAGACCAAAGTAACCTGTTCCTTGCTGCCTCAGTTGGCAGCACATTTGCAGTCATTGAATGGGGCGCATGGCGGTGGCGACGGAAACGCTGGCTCCCGTTCGGATGGCACCAGACTCTTCTTCTCTATATCCAGCATCATTGATTCGATGGAGTCGGACGGACCTGGGCCGCGCCGTGGCGAGGGAGGGAGGCGGCAGTGGAGGTTCGCGTGACAGCGGGGATAGTTTCACGAGCGATTGGAATCGGGAAAGTCAATACTCAGGCTGCGTACAAAAACATAATGGGCTCATCTCATTTCTTTCCATTGGGCCTTTTTTTAAGAATATGTTGGGCCTTGTTTGGCTGGTCCATCTCAAACATTACATGTCCTATCGTCTAGCTAACTGTTTCTTTCTTATACTCTCTTCTTGCTCGTCGCTTGACCTGATCTCTATTGAATCTGCTCGACTTCCATGGAGGCCACAAGCACTAGGGGATACCCTGGTTCCCAAAATTTACCCGGGGCGGCCGACCCTACACGACCCTACGCTGGCGCCGCCCCTGCATACTAGGGACACTTTGTTTGTCTATCTATCCACACATGTACTATGTTTCCGTTTAATACAATTCTAGCATGAATAATAAACATTTATCATGATATAATAAAATACAGATAACAACTTTATTATTGCCTCTAGGGCATATTCATTCACTCTCCCACTTGCACTAGAGTCAATAATCTAGATTACATAGTAATGATTCTAACATGCATGGAGTCTTGGTGTTGATCATGTTTTTCTCGTGAGAGAGGCATAGTCAACGGGTCTGCAACATTCAGATCCGTATGTATCTTGCGAATCTCTATATATGTCTCCCTCCTTGACTTGACCGCGGATGGAATTGAAGCATCTCTTGATGTGTTTGGTTCTCTTATGAAATCTGGATTCCTTCGCCGAAGCAATTGCTCCAGTATTGTCACAAAAGATTTTCATTGGACCTGATGCACTAGGTATGACACCTAGATCGGATATGAACTCCTTCATCCAGACTCCTTCATTTGCTGCTTCCGAAACAGCTATGTACTCCGCTTCACATGTAGATCCCGCCACGATGCTCTGCTTGGAACTGCACCAACTGATAGATCCACCATTCAATATAAATATGTATCAGGTTTGTGACTTAGAGTCATCCGGATCAGTGTCAAAGCATGCATCGACGTATCCGTTTACGACGAGCTCTTTGTCACCTCCATAAATGAGAAACATATCCTTAGTCCTTTTTAGGTATTTCAGGATGTTCTTGACCATTGTCCAGTGATCTACTCCTAGATTACTTTGGTACCTCCCTGCTAAACTAATAGCAAGGCACACATCAGGTCTGGTACACAACATTGCATACATGATAGAACCTACGGCTGATGCATAGGGATTGACTTTCATTTTCTCTCTATCTTCTGGAGTGGCCGGGCATTGAGTCTGACTCAAATTCACACCTTGTAACACAGGTAATAACCCTTTCTTTGACTAATCCATTTTGAACTATCTCTATAGGTATGTGCTTTGTGAAAGTCCAATTAAGCATCTTGATCTATCTCTATAGATCTTGATGCCCAATATATAAGCACCTTCACGGAGGTCTTTCATTGGCAAATTCTTATTGAAGTATCCTTTTGTGCTATTCAGAAATTCAGTATCATTTCCGATCAACAATATGTCATCCACATATAATATCAGAAATGCTACAGAGCTCTCACTCACTTTCTTGTAAATACAGGCTTCTCCAAAAGTCTGTATAAAACCATATACTTTGATTACACTATCAAAGCGTATATTCCAACTCCGAGAGGCTTGCACCAGTCCATAAATGGATCACTGGAGCTTGCACACTTTGTTAGCACCTTTTGGATTGATAAAACCTTCTGGTTGCATCATATACAACTCTTCTTTAAGATATCCATTAAGGAATACAATTTTGACATCCATTTGCCAAATTTCATAATCATAAAATGCAGCAATTTCTAACATGATTCGGACAGACTTAAGCATCGCTACGGGTGAGAAGGTCTCATCATAGTCAACTCCTTGAACTTGGCGAAAACCTTTCGCAACAAGTCGAGCTTTGTAGACAGTAACATTATCGTCAGCATCAATCTTCTTCTTGAAGTTCATTTATTCTCTATTGCTTACCGATCATCGGGCAAGTCAACCAAAGTCCACACTTTGATCTCATACACGGATCCCATCTCAAATTTCATGGCCTCAAGCCATTTCGCAGAATGTGGGCTCATCATCGCTTCCTCATAGTTCGTAGGTTCATCATGGTCAAGTAACATGACCTCTAGAACAGGATTACCGTACCACTCTGGTGCGGATCTTACTCCAGTTCACCTACGAGGTTCAGTAGTAACTTGATCAAAAGTTTCATGATCATCATCATTAGCTTCCTCACTAATTGGTGTAGGAATCACTGGAACTGATTTCTATGATGAACTACTTTCCAATAAGGTAGAAGGTACAATTACCTCATCAAGTTCTACTTTCCTCCCACTCACTTCTTTCGAGACAAACTCCTTCTCTAGAAAGGATCTATTCTTAGCAACGAGTATCTTGCCTTCGGATCCGTGATAGAATGTGTACCCAACAGTCTTGTTTGGATACCCTATGAAGACACATTTCTCTGATTTGGGTTCGAGCTTATCAGGTTGAAGCTTTTTCACATAAGCATCGCAGCCCCAAACTTTAAGAAATGACAACTTGGGTTTCTTGCCAAACCACAGTTCATATGGTGTCGTCTCAACGGATTTAGATGGTGGCCTATTTAACGTGAATGCAACTGTCTCTAAAGCATAACGCCAAAACGATAGCGGTAAATCAGTAAGAGACATCATAGATCGCATCATATCTAATAAAGTACGATTACAATGTTCGGACACACCATTACGCTATGGTGTTCTAGGTGGCGTGAGTTGTGAAACTATTCCACATTGTTTCAAATGAAGACCAAACTCGTAACTCAAATATTCACCTCCATGATCAGATCATAGAAACTTTATTTTCTTGTTATGATGATTTTCCACTTCACTCTGAAATTCTTTGAACTTTTCAAATGTTTCAGACTTATGTTTCATCAAGTATCACTACAAAAAAAAGACACATCCATGACATTTTGGGCCGAACGAAAAAAAATTCTGTCATACATATGACACTTCTATGACGATAATTGTGACAAAACCCGGTATCATCATAGATGTGGTGGGCTCCTACTTCTATGACAAAAAATCATGACAGAAAATGGGCTTTTCGTCCTGGGCGGGCCGGAGACGCGGCTGCATGACATTCTTTGGGCCGTCCATGACAGAAAAAACCATGGTAGAAGCGAGGGGGAGGAAAATTTCGGGGAGTTCCCGGTTACGGTGGGAGGTCGGGGGCCGAGCGATGCACGTTTCTCTCGTACACGTACGCGCGTGTGTGCGAGGCGTTGGCTCTAACTGAACCCGAGTGAGGCGTTGGGCTCTAACTGAACCCGAGCGAGGCGTTGGGCTCTAACTGAACCCGAGCGATTGTACTACAGGCTACGCGTTACTGAACTCGAGCGATCGGTCGATGGCTGTTAACAGAACCCGATCGAGCGATTCCTTGGCTACTGCTGCTAACTGAAGCCGATCGATGCTGCCTCTGGATGAACAGTGAGCGTTGCGGGGGGGGGGGGGGGGGGGGGGGGGGGGGGGGGGTGGATGAACAGGACCCCGTGGGGGTAGATGAACAGGATCCCGTGGTGTTGCCTCTGGATGAACAGGATTGGGGCTGGATGAACAGGACCCCGTGGAGGGCTAGATGAACAGGACCACCCCGTGGAGGGCAGGATGTACAGTAGACGGTGGAGGGGTGCCCGTGGAGGGGTGGTTGAACAGGACCCCATGGTGTGGAGGGCTGGATGAACAGTAGACGGTGGAGGGGTGGTTGAACAGTAGCCGGTGGAGTAGCGCGCGGTGGAGGCTGGATGAACAGGAGCCCGTGGAGGTTGGAGGAGGTCGACGGTGGATGAACAGTAGCTCGTGGAGGCTGGAGGGGGTCGACGGTGGAGATGAACAGTATCCCGTGGAGTCCCATTTTGTGGTACGCCACACCCCTCCCGATGAACAGGACACCCGTTTCGACCGTAGCGCTCCAACACAAGTCCGTTTCCTCCGTTTTGCGGTACGCCACACCCCTCCCGATCAACAGGACCCCCGTTTCGACCGTAGGAGGTATGTTTCCTCCGTTTTGCGGTACGCCACACCCCTTCCGATCAACAGGACCCCCGTTTCGACCGTAGGAGGTCCGTTTCCTCCGTTGTGCGGTACGCCAGGCCTCGTTTCCAGCGCCTCTTCTGTCCAAGCCCTCCCGATGAACACGACCACGCATTCCGCTCCGACCCATGAACACGACGACGACGCTGTTTCTCCGTTCCGACCCAGCCATGTACACGAGCCCTCGCCGTACGTATGCGAGTAGGCATTCGAGACCCGCCCGTATGTACACATGCATGGCCGTATTTTCTTTCTTGCACCCTGGCCGCTGTACGTACGTGTTCATGCTACGCGCGCGCCTCTACTACGACACGTGCGTGCCTCTACATCGACCAGTATGTACGTACACGTTCGCGACCAGAATGACAACGCTACGTACGCTTCGACCAGGTGGGTCCCGACTGTCAAGCACTTCCTTGCCTGCGAAGATGTAGCTGGTGGGTCCCAGCAGTCAGGGGGCGAATCGTTTTTTTCGCCCGGACACACTTCCTTGCGTGCGAAGGTGTAGCTGGTGGGTCCCAGCAGTCGGGGGGCCGGTGGGTCCTAGCAGTCAGGGGGGTGAATCATTTTGGTTTTCTTCTTTTTGCCCGGACGCACTTCCTTGCGTGCGAAGATGTAGCTGGTGGGTCCCAACAGTCAGGGGGGCGAATCGTTTTTTTTGCCCGGACGCACTTCCTTGCGTGCGAAGGTGTAGCTGGTGGCTCCCAACAGTCAGGGGGGAAACATTTTTTCACGAAATACGATGGCCTGTCCGGTGGGTCCCTGCTGTTAGGTGGAGGAATCATTATTTTCCGCGTAATAAGGAGGCACTTCCTTGCTGCCGCCGTGGACCCAACTGTTAGCCTCTCCACGTACAGGCCACGTCCGATGGAAGTCGTTCCTTGACCACGTTGACCACACCGCGCCGAGAGCACCAGGGCGGTGGACGACGACGAGGCCTAGGAAGGGGACGACGTGGAGCCGGTGAAGTCGCGGCGGTGAGTATGAGGGTTCACTCAATCGGCTACAGTGTGAGGCTGCCGTCACCGCAGGGCCTGGCCAGCGGTGGGAATAGTAGGGGGCGGTGAGGCCTCCCGGCAGCACAGCCGGCCACGGGAGGCAGGAGCAGGCGGCACGACCGACGCTGCTTTGGGCGGCTGGAGCAAGAAGACCAGAGGTTGAAGAAGCACTACGGCCGTTGGATGGACATTGCATGGTCTCTGCAGCTAGAATCGTGTATATTGACTAAGTTGACAAAGCCTTTGGTACGTCAACTTAGTAGGCCCACAGGTCAGCTTCCGAAATGGTGCGCCCCAGATGTCAGGGGGAGGAATCATTTTTTGGGCGGGTGAAGCTAGAATATCCGAGATTGAAGAAGAAGCACGACATCCATTGGATGGACATCCAACAGCCACTGCTGCTAGAACCGTGTGTTGACTATAAGTTGACAAAGCCTTGCGTACGCGTCAACTCTGTTTTTTAGGGGACGCGTCAACTTAGTAAGGCCAGAAGTGTGTGGCAGAGAACTTATAGCCCATTTGATATTTGTAAGAATGTATAGCCCATTTTTGAATTCTAATGGAATTTACTACACCCCATTTACATTTCGTTAAAAGTACATCCCATTTCAACCAACCGTTCAAAACAGAATTCAATTAAATTTCCCACATTTTGATGGGATCCGAAATATTTTTATCCCTAAATTTCTAGTCAGATTAAATAAATTTATATTACGTAAAAATCCAACGAAACATTGCGCTCGCAACAATTAATGAAATTAAAATTTTCAATATCCAAAAATAATATTTTATAAAGTAATCACGTGTTTGGTGCATTTTTTTTATAGTTACTGACCAGTTTTTATAATTACATCCCATTTATTATTTCTTAAAGCCCATTTTCTTATTAAGCCTAATGCATCCCTCCTAGGAAAGATTTGCAGCCCAGCGGGGCGAAGAATAACAACTTGACCTTGCCTGGGTATTCCTAAAAAAAGTATAGCTGGGCTAGCCATTTTGAGCTTGAAAAAAATTAATATCTGGGCTGGATATCTTGCCTGGGCTAGACGGGCCACAACCCGCCCAGTTAATACCTGCAGTGATGTTTTCGTTGTTGTTCAGAGGAGAAAAATTAATATCTGGGTTAAACATCGAAAAACTCTGCAGTGCTCACACCTCAAAAACACAAATACTGCTCGAGCTGCTTGGTCCCAGCTGTCGGCCGCTTCTCGTGCAATTCTCTCGTTTATTGAGTACTACATAGGTTGACAATGGTGTGGGACCGTGATGTCAGGAAACCAGGGGGAAGCAAAATAAATTACTCCAGCGAGCGCTTCCACCTCTGCCTCGTTGTCTCCCGTGGAAACCCCTTTCCTCCCTTTTTTTTCCTCGGGCAAGGACCAATGCATGCAGCACGTCCATGCGGTTATTAGGCAAGAAATAAAAGCGCTTTGCATGCTATGAATTACGATGGCCTGCATGGGTAGCTAATAAGGCATCCTCTTAATTGCTGTGATTAAATGTTGTGTTTAGAAGAGAGAAATATTCTTCTTTTCCACCAATCTACTTGCACCTAGGTCGTGATGCACCTTCTAATACGACTTATTCACCTAGACGGAGGGAGTATAGTTTTATACATACATATATATATATAATAAGGAGGCACTTGCGTACATGAGGCTATGGACCTGGTGGGTCCCCATTGTCATCCTCTCCAAGTAAAGTCATCTCCTCGCCCGCGCGCGCTTTCCGCCCGAAACAGTCAGCGCCGCCCGCCCCGCTTCTCGGTCCAGGCGATTGCTCCGCCTTCAAACGACACAAGTGATGTCGGTCCGTCCATCTGCCGCCCACATTAATGATATGCGGTTGCCGAGGCGGCTACTCCGGCGCCACACGTCCGTCCCTCCGCCTGCCCACCATTGCTATATAAACTGCTGCGCCGGCCATAGCCGCAGTCATCCGCATCCGTTCCCTTTCTCCTGTCCACAATACTACTGCCCACCATGGCTTCCTCGCGCTCCAGCACTCCTTGGGACGGGCGGACGATGGACCACAAGGAGATGGCAGCCATTGCTGCCGACCGGCTGGCCGGCAGGCAGCCGGAGGACGACGACGTCCCAATGGAGAACATGGTAGTCGATGATCCGGCGCCAACCCCCTCCTCCACGCCATCCTCGCCGGTGCATTGCACCATGACCATCGGCAAGGCCCGTGCCCAATATATGGACAGTGTGAGGCAGATGCGTCAGGAGCAGTTCCGGGAGGCGCATGCCAACGCCGCCTACAACCACCATCTCCTCCAGGAGCACCTGTAGGCGGAGGCGGAGCAGGAGGCGCTTCTCGACTCGTACCGCTCCGCCCGCAAGGGCCGCCTTGAGCACTGGCGGTACCGCATGCGGGTGGCGGAGGCTGCGGACGCCTACAAAGAGGCTAGCAAAGAGGGCGATGAAGCGGGCGAGGCGCTATTTGGCGAGACCGAGGACGAGGCAGAGGACAATGCCGGCTCCGACGAATCCCCGCTGTGCTGGCGTCGATGAGGCCCTGCTCCGTCGAGGCCCCGCGGTGCCAACAACGAGGCAGAGGACACCGCCGGCTCCGCCGAGGCCCCACCGAGGCTCCGCCCCGCCAACAACGAGGCAGAGGACATCGCCGGCTCAGCTGAGGCCCCACCCTGCCGGCAACGCGGGGGAGGATTTCCACCGCTCCGCTGAGGCGCCGCCCGCCGGCAACGAGACAGAGGACATTGCCGGCTCTGCCGAGGCCCCGCCCCGCTGCCAACGAGGCCGCGCCACACAGAAAACGAGGAAGAGTAGAACACGATAGGTCGCCGCCGGTCGGGTCCAAGTAAGGCCACCGCTGCTACCCTCCTGTTGAAGCCAAGCTAGGCGGGTTGACCATTGACGGCCGGTTAGCTTCTTGGCGGTGATGTGGAGTCGGGGAGTTCTGCTAGAGAATAACGTTGCTTCTACTTAACTGCTAGTGCAGTTGGCTGACTGACACGTGGGCCCAACAGGCCACATGTCAGTTATGTAACTGCACCTGCGGTTAAGTCACTGAAGCTTCTGTTCGGCTCAGCGGGACACATGTGGGTAGCTTCGGTTAATTAATTATACCTCCTTCGTCACCAAGCTTCCTCCTTCGTGGATCTCATTGGCACTCTTGATGTGGAAGAAAAGGCGAGAGCAAAGGACACACATGCTTGAGGAATTGAGGGAGGATCAAGTGCCAATATGGTACAGAAGAACTTCCAGCCCCATAAGTTCAAGAACAAGGGCAAGTTTGATGGTAAACCAACGTTTGATGGGAAGAACAAGGCTGTGCAACACACGAACTTCAAGAAGAATGACAAGAAGAAAGGTGTTTGTCATGTGGTGATCCTGATCATTGGGCTCCTAGTTGCCCTAATCGCTATGACAAGCTAGGCCGGTTGATTAATTATACATCCAGCGCACCCCTTTATAGTTGAAATGTAATGAAATCCGGCATGTTTATATGAAATCTGACCGTGTATGAATGAATTTATTTTGATTAGTTCGAATTCCTGTATCACTAGCATTGGATGAACATGCAAAACAATACGTACTAGCATTATTCCCAGGGTGATCACCTCGTTTGCAGCAGTTTCACAAGTGCTCCCTCTGGTCCTTTCTAGTCTGCATACAAGTTTTGTCTGCAGTCAAAGTATCTCTACTTTGACCAATCTTATACAAAAAAGTATGCACTTACACAATGTGTGAAGTAAAAAGGAACAGAAGGAGTACAAAGAGTTTGAGCAGCTTTTTAGCGTTTCTGTACATTGCAATCAAACACACAGGCCTGGTAATCCATAGAGAACATTCAAAACAATCGATGATTATGCATCTCAGCGACTCACATGTCAGAGGCAATATTTACTTCACAACTAAAGAATAAAGAAAAAAATTGATCGACGCTGCTGAGAGCAAAGGGCGTCCCATTCAAAAATATCAAACGCATGTCTTGCTAAAATCAATGAGCAAAATTTGACAAGGTTTTCCCATTCCAAAATACCAAATGCCTGCGATTGTGGAATGGACAGGGTTTGCCATTAGTTCGGACATTGATATGGCACCTCGTGCTAAATAAACCAGCTGTTCTTTTTGTGCAGTTCCACCAAAATCAACCAAATTCACGCGTAGCTTGTATGATTTCGCCCTTATATGTTGCAATGCCTTGAACTTATCGGCACCTCCTTTCTTGTGGTGGAAATGAATGATTCGATGTATTCATGAACATTTTGTGCAGTTCCCATTGAAATCAAGCTGAGCACCCCTGTTTGCACAAATACAAAAAAGTGATTAGTATAGAGCAAACTGTACTATGAATTGACAGTTTCAACAGGCACATACATGGTCCATGTAGAGCACACTTTTAGAAAAATGGAACTCACCAGAAAGAATCCTAGAACAACAGCAAAAAAATGGAGATTTTGTCAGTCCTTCTGAGCTGAAGTTAGTTTGGTCTTGTGGGGAGTAATGTAACCATCCTTCAACTGCTCCTTCTGATGATAAGATAGACAAGGCTTCTTCATCCTGGCATAATCGGAACTAGTCACTTCACATACTCCATATTCTTCTTCAGAGGAAGATGATCCTGTTGTGCAACGACAAGAGGACTACTAAATGCTAGCATCACTGTTTGCTTGAAAAAAAAGGAAAGGAAATATTTAAAACAACACAGATGAAGCACTTCCCAAGGACAATACCACTTTTTCATGACAGTATCTAAACAGTAGCAAACACCAATAGAGATGACAAAGCTCAATCATATGGATGAAATCAGTGGGCGAGTACCAACCTTTTTCATGAGGCTTATTGTGTAGAGCATACAGATGACGCATCTACGATGGTGGCCAAGCTTACTATATACTCATCGATTAGTTTAATGTTCCCAACATCTTCTTGTGCAGTTCCACTAAAATATATGGTATCTTCAAAGAAGATCCCTGTTTGCACAAGTAGAGATAATTACATATTACATTAAGAGTGGCATCAAATCAGTGGCAAAACAATTGCTTGTTCCAGCCATAGAAATAAATTAAGATGCAAAACTATATCATTACTTGTGCCATCACAGTTCCAGTGCTTCATTACAGCACCGGGAGTTGATTTTTATTTTTCTTCCCCTTGTTCTTCCCCTTCATCACTTGGTTCAATAACAAACAAGCTTCTCCTTAAATGTAAGATTTGGCATGTCAATTAGGGAGCACAGGTATAGTACTAAACTTAATTTTCTGATGAAAGTGGCAAAATACAGGCCAGCAGTTGTGAAATATCCTTATCTTACCTCAGTGGGATATTACGGTGCACATACAGATTGGAAGTCTTGTCTCCATTTGTGCAGTTCACTAAAATCAAGCAACATTATCGTACAAGTAGCACAACATATGAATGCACACTGCAGAATCATGTGAAAGAAGGCTAGTACTGACCTCTCATGATGCGGAGTTCAAACAACTCACAAGAAGAAGATCTGAAAAAAATTCACCTTAACGGATAGGAAGTAAGATCTCCTCTTGTGCAGTTCCACTAAGATCAAGCAATCAAGCAACATTGTCGGTGTGACATTTTGGTTGAACTGCACAAAACACTCTTAAAACAAAAGTGTTTTGTGCAGTGCAACAAAAGGTCACAATGGCAACGAGGTGAAGCAGATAACCCTGTTTACACAGAGGTGCAAAGGAAACAATTAGTGGTCAATAACGGTGGATGACACAGAAGCCAACAAAAG
The DNA here is from genome assembly GCF_003073215.2 of Triticum urartu. Taxonomy (NCBI): domain Eukaryota; kingdom Viridiplantae; phylum Streptophyta; class Magnoliopsida; order Poales; family Poaceae; genus Triticum; species Triticum urartu. The sequence goes on along the minus strand of NC_053023.1, from coordinate 119,966,751 downwards.
AAGCATCTACCTTATCTAAATGGGAAAGAAAGCAAGACAGTAGCATTTCTCAAACGGTGGCATTGATTAATATTAACATAGAGATTATATTAACAATAAAATTCGTTAAACATGTAATTTGCTTTTAACTGTGGCATTGCATCAATTTTGCAGTGGCATTATTAGTGGGTGTTTGTTTACAGGGACATTTTGGTGTAGGGACTAAAAAAACTCCGTGTCAGTCCGTGTTGGTCCCAGTTTTGTTATCAGACGCCTTTCCCTATGTGAGCGCAGCAAATCTAGTCCTGCTCAAACTCTACAGCCTTGTCCCTTCCTTTCCTTTTTGAACTAGTACTTTTGCCCCTTCCTTTCCTTTTTGAACCACGTCCTAGATTTATGCGATACAACTTTCCCCACTACTTTCCCCCATTCCTTTCCTCTTTGAACGACGTCCTAGATTAATGCTATACAACTTTCCCCCTTCATTTCCTCTTTGAACCACGTTCAATATTCATGCTATATACAACTTTTCCCACTCCTTTCCTCTTTGAACCGCGTCCTAGATTCATGGTATACATGCAGGTAGGGCAATGCATGTGGAGTAAGTAAATTATACCTTAAGGTTCTTGGGGCGTGGTTCGGCGGGCGACGGGACGACGGCGAAGAAGAAGGGGTCAGAGGCCCTCCCGCGCCGCCGCCGGGTGGAAAGTGAACAGCTGCGCCGGTAGTCCCTCGCCGATGGCGACAACGTTAAGCCTCCTTCCCTTCCCGGCGGACGGATCCTGCCGGCTCTTTGAGCAGCAGTGAGGGGGGAGAGAGGCCAACGAAGTCTTGTTTAGATCTGGAGAGGACGAGAGAGTGTGAAGAGAGCAACTACAAGCGCTGAGGCTCCAGTGGGAGAGGGCGAGAGAGTGTGAAGAGAGCAACTACAAGCGCTGAGGCTCCAGCGTGTATATATATACTGGAGAGAGAGAGTGAAGCGTGCAAACCCTAGAAAACATTTTGACCAGTCAAAGAATCCTCCTGGCACAAATTATGCTCAAGTGTAGTTATCGAACCCGAGACCTCAAGTTTGATGAGCGAACAGGCTAACCAGCTACACAACCCTTCCGTTATGTTCAACGAGAGGGAAATAACCTTTTATACATTCCTGAATCCTTATTATAACATGCACACAAATTTTGGGCACTTGTATACGACTTAAGTTAGTGTGCCACCGTATCTTGTATACTTACTACTCCCTCCGTCTAGGTGTAATAAGTCACGTTAGAAGGTGCAACGGGACCGAGGTGCGTGCGTGTGCACATGTGTGTGTGCGTGTGTGTTTAACACCTTGTGTGTGTTAGAGAGAGCGACAGATCGACCTACTCCTACAGAGAGATGTTGTGTAGTGTACGATTTTAGCCGCGAGAGTCAGTGCATCCTCTCATTCCGGACGTGTCCGATAGGGACATGCGGACAGCTGCCATGGCCGCTCCTGACCAACCTAGCCCACCCAAAGCCCCTCCATCGCCCGCGCGCGCTTCCCGCCCGAAACGGTCAGTGCCGCTCCAAAGAATCGGTGCCACATTCATGCCCGGGCAGAGCGGACACAACCTCTCACCGGCGCAAGAGTGATGGTTGCTTCGTCCGTCCAACTTACTGCTGGGTCTATGTGATTTGACGGCTCATTGGTCTTTATTACTGAGGTCATAGGACTGCTGGATGTCCCACGCTTTCGGTGAAAGGAGGTATACCTACTAGATTACAATTTTCTCCATTCTTACAGCGGAGGCGTGCAAGAGCAGTGAAAACACGCAGGCTCAGTGATGTGCATGTGGTTCATGGTGAAATCTATACAAAGACTTATATTTAGGAACGGAGGAAGTACTAGTATAGTACGTGCTGTAATTTATCAGCGAGATAAATTTGTACAATGCTATGAAGCTTCCAGCTTCTGTTACATGTATCTTGCGTCCAAGGTTGCTCGTTGCAACATTTCATCAAATACAAAGGAGACTAACATGCATGCTATTGCATCTCAAAGATTGACAGATCATAGCAAATATGTACTCCCTCCGTTCCAAAATAAGTTTCTCAACTTTGTGCAAACTTTGGTACAAAGTTGTACTACTACTAAAGTTGACACTTATTTTGGAACAGAGGCAGCTAAAGAAAAAAACGATCCATGCAGTCCCTAGCCCTTGAACCGTGAACCCTGACCAGGCTTCAATTTGCTGGCAACGTTTGAGCTTCCTAATAAATGAAGTTTGCAACCTTTTGACCATCGGATCATTTTGTGCAGTTTCACCAAAATCGAGATGAGCATCCCTGTGGCAAAGAAATTGAACAAGCATGATTAGAATAAGATTACTGGGACTAGTTGATGAGACATAAACTCATCACAAATACAGTACATAGAAGCCAGTAGAGGTATGTGCAGGGCAAAGAAGTAGAGAAATATCCACAGGGAGTGATGTGGGCAGCTGGAGCAGTGGTGCAAGCCGGCTGTAAAGGGATTTGTACCTGAGGGACGTAGCTCAACCTTGAGGAGGGCGGCGGGAGGCGGCAACTGCCCACGTCGCGGCAGTGAGCAAGGGACAAAGCCAACCTCACCGGCTTTGTGAGAGAGAACGGCAGGGACCCCTGATCGGGACGTGCCGACAGTGGTTTTTCGCCATCGGTGACGGCCACCGCATCTACACTAAGCATCCACCCCTTCCCCAAGTGGACGTGATCCGCCGGGATGTTAGAGATGTGGCCACAGTCGTTTTGTGTGAGAGAGTGTGAAGAGAGCAACCCCAGCAAGCAACCGTGTAGGCTGGCCCGTCCTGACTATGTATATAGTGGAGCGGTTTCCTTTTCTCTCCATATGAACCTATCATATTGCGTACGTTCCACTGAAGAAAAAAACTTTATTTATAAATGACGCGGCACCTACTACTCGTTCTCCTATAACCTTGCGCTTGGCATCTCCAAGATATTAACCTTGTGATTAGCTCTTCGCCTCTTCGGGAAGTCGGGCAATAATGGTAGTGTAGTATATATCGTTCTTGCTATATGAGACCGAATGAATTGCTGCACGTCCACCACGTGGGCGAGGGTCGAGGGGCGAGGGAGAGTGCTACATACGGAGCAAAATGAGTGAATCTACACTCTAAAATACGTCTATATACATCAGTGTTTGGAGTATGTACTAGTAATTCATATTGAAATCTACTAAAGGACATATATATTCCAAACAATATGATAGTATAATCTCTATAACCAAGGTAGTAGGGACAAGGACTAAACGGAGGGAGTAGTAAAATTTTCTCCTTGGGCTGCGAGCCACCGCGCGCGTGGGCGAGGGAGCGGGCGTAAGGCGTGGTAAGCAAGCTTCACCTCATCCTGCGAGCCACATCGCCCGTGGGCGGGGGAGACGGCATACTAAGCAAGCTTCTCCTCGTTCTGCGAGTTGACGGGACACATCAAAAGTACTCCAATGTATAGAGCCTTGCCTCTAAGGTAGCCCCCACATGGTTTGCCTCTTTTTTTAACATAACACGTCAAGTCGCAATTTGTTTGTTCACCCGTGGTAGACGATCCTCCTGCCACCAAGTGGACAACTAGTACACGTGCCAAATTACCACGTGGGCTGCCTTTTTTGTACAGAAATGAGCTCCACCGTGTACCCGCGCGGTTGTGGTTGGGAAAGAGACGGGAGTACATGCACCGTGCATGCACCTCTTCTCTTCGTGCACGTCCCCCACCTACATGGGGTGTGTGTGAGAGATACAAACCGCGTTCGTGAGTGTTTTTTGTTTTGGGGTGGGGGGGGGGTGGGGGGTTGATTTCATGAATTATTTGTGGGAATATGTGTCGATGACATCTCAAACAAAATTTTGCATGCAATGTGTGTGAAATGGAGGCCTATCCATATCATACATAGAGGGTCGGGCAATCCACGAGAAGAGAGGGAGGGGTCATAGCTATCGATGGAGTCAAAGAGAGGATCAAGTGGGTGGGTGCGAGATCGATGAAGAGAGCCATCGAAATTGTTTGTGTGTACAAGTCAAAGATATAGGGCGACTAGCCTACCGGAACGTTAGAGGGCACACGTCAAGTTTGTGTGTGGGCAGGGAGACATGACTAGAGCGCGCGGGGGGGGGGGGGGGGGGGGGGGGGGGGGGGGGGGGGGGGGGGTAGGTAGAGGCCTAACTATAGAGGTAGAACGACTCGTATATGTGTTGAGAAGGAGAGACCCAGCTATGTCTTGAGGGAGATAGGTCGACATCCATACATAACTGAAGGACGGGAAATATGATGGGACAGAGAGAGAGGGAGGAGGGAGAGAGGGAGGGAGAGGGAGGGAGAGGGAGGGAGAGGGGTAGAGTGTTGGATGGGTGATGGAGTTGCTTCTCGAAGATGGTGGGAGAGGCCTACTAGAAAAACTGAGGGTGGAACTTCAATGTTATCAATAAGAGTGGGGATGTGTTTCTGTGTGTGCCTGTGCGTGATAGATCTGTCGGGACGCATCCATGGATGATGAAGGGGAACCATGTGTTTGGTAAGCAAACCTAACTAGACTGGTAGATCAATTGTTGTTTATCGGAGGAAGGGAGAGACACAACTAATGAGGTAGATCGATTGACGTGTGGGTAAAAACGAGTTATAAGGACCTAGCTAGCTATATGTATAGCGAGAGATCGGTCGGTGTACGTCCATTTGTTAGAGGAAAATAAGGCCCAGGAAGACGGATAGACAGAGAGAATGGAGCTAGGAGGTGGTGCGAGAGGCCCAACTACTAGCTAGATAGGGGGAGGAGTGTGCGGTTGTGAGAGCGATGAAAAGAGGGACACGAGGCAAGGACACATAAAGGAGGAGATTGAATGTGTGTTTGTATGTTGTAGGCAGGCACCGCTGGAGAGGCTTATCGATCGGTGTGTGTCAGAAAGGAGTTGTGGAGACTCTGGGAGAACGACCTAAAGAAAAAAATGAATGTGCCAGGTGGATAGAATGCCGAGGGAGGGGGAGGGCGAGGAGGGCATGTGCATGCACGAGAGAAAGTTAGTGGTAGCTACAAAGATTAGAGGATTGTGTGGGTGTAAGAGACTAACAAAGATCATAATTTGATATGAAAGCGGATTCATATATTTGAATAGGAGATCATAGTGTTTTATACATTGCATGCATGAATATAGCAGTGATACACATGTTGTGCACATGTTATACCATAATGTGATAATGCATGGCGTTTGCAACTCACAGCTAAATGCCGAACAATCTAAACCATACTATACATCAAACAATCTCACATTTTATTTGAATTTGTGATAATGTGTGGCGTTCGCAGCTTACAACTAAATATCAAACAATCTAAACAATACTATATATCGAACATTCTCACATTTTATTTGAATTTGTGATAATGTGTGGTGTTTGCAACTCACATCTAAATACTTGTAGGCGTAGGGGGCGGGGCACCATACATAATGTGATAAACACATTATACATATGAGACATGGTTTAGATTATGAAGATCTAGCTAGAGCTAGAAATGTAATGTGATTTGAAATCAAAATAAAATGGATTCAAAAAATCTAGTTGGAGTTCATATAGGAGTACACATAGTTCATATGTAACTCGAGACTAATCATGTGGTGTGCTGTGAAGATAATACACAAACGATGGTTTAACTTGACAATAATGATGATTGTAGATCTTATTAAACAGAGAAACGAATTCAAATGCTTTGACTTCACAACAATCATTACTGTAGATCTTATTCCAATAGAGAAACGAATTCAAATTTAGTTCATATTGAAGCGGTAGTATATACGTTTGGAATGCACTAAAACGTTCATTTGAGTAGTAGGTTGCATGCATTATACACGTAGCGAAATATTTTAATTGAACATAACATGAATTCAAAGTTTTGAATGACATTTGTAGGGCGCATTGATTTGGGACAGTACACGTTAGGCTTGTCCGGAAATTTCAACCCGTGCCTTGTTAGCCCAAAATATTTAAGATATATCTTTGTCTCGTTGTGCTCCGACAACTCCCTCCATCTCAACCCGCGCCTTGCTATTCCGAAATTACAACGCGTGCGAAAACTCCCACCTCCTGTGAAATCCAGACACGTGAAATGCCCGTGGTACCCCTGAACCGAAAGAACCGCCTCAAATCGGTGGGGGTACTTTCGTAACTTACCCCACATTTCGGACAAGCGCGTCTCTAAGTCATGGTTCCCCACTGTCATCCCATCCGCCTACCCATTCGTACACCAAGGCCGCGAAAACCCGCGACGAAACCCCACACCCTGCTCCGTCCGCCACCCAGCCGGAGCCTCTTCCCCGACGACGTCGTCCACAGCAACACATCGACGTCCCTCATCCACCATACCGGATGAGGATCCGTCGTCGATCTCATCGTCCCGCCGGTTTAGCCACCCCGTCGTCCACCTCCAAGGAGCTGCCCCGACGTTCCCCTCGTCTTTCGCGCCACCTCCATTCCCACACCGCCGTCTTCACCTGCACCACGGAAGAGCATCATCATCACCATTTCCTCAGATGAAGCTGCGGCCTAATCGGCACCACCAAAGAGGTTGTACACTAATCGCCGCATTTTCTTCTTGATTCGATCTCACGGTGCTACCGGCGCTCGGTCCCGAGCCGACACAGCGCGGCTCCATCCACGGCGTCGTTGCCGGCCACTTCCTCCACGGCGTCGCTCCCTCGGCGGCGACGTCCACATCAATAGGACCTGCTGCTGCTTTAGCTCTCGCTCGCGCTGCTGCTCTGCTCTTGCTCTCGGTCCCCTGCCAGGTCTGCTCTTGCTATTGCTCTTGCTCGCGCTGCTGCTCCGATTTAGCTACACTTCAGTCGATTGAATCGACTTTTGGGTCAGTCGATTTTTAGGTGGTGGTGGGGGGGGCTCGTCGGGGTGAAGGAAGAACCAGCCGCAGCGGGGAGGGGGGCTCGCCGGAGAGATGCCCCACTATCTATCTTAGGGTTCAGGATGGGGGCGGTGGTCGCCGGCGGTGGCGGGGCGGTGGTGTGGGGATCGCCGGAGAAAAATCTCGGCACGGGGTTGCCTAGAGGGATGGCCGGGGCGGCAGCGGACCGGCGGTGGCGAGTGTTTTCGGGGCGGGCGGGGCGTCGGGGGGCTGCTGTTTGGCCGGCTCAGGGGGGTGGAGGTTGAAGATGAACCGCAGGCCCTTGATTTCGTATCCAACGGCTGCAAAATCGACTGACCAGAGATGAAAAAGTCAGTCGACCGACGTGTAGCCTCACCTTTCTAGTGCGTTTAGTTTCGACAGCAAAATTCAGTTTTGACAGTTAAGTTCAGTTTCGACAGTTAAGTTCAGTTTCGACAGTTAAGTTTAGTTTCGACGGTTAAGTTCAGTTTCGACAATTAAGTTCAGAGATGAGCGGCTGATGTATTTCCCATCTAGCACTTTGTGGTTATGTATTGTACGTCATGTATTGTAGATGCTATTAGAATTCCACTCAGGTTAACATTGTTCGTTGTCTCTCTTGTCCTGCTTCAGCCTCGGCGTAGTACAACTCACCGGAGCTGCTCCAACGATGAAACCCTCCATCACAGCGGAGCAGTACCTCGGGCTCCATCTCCAGACGCCTAAGATCTTCTTCCCCTCCTCCGACAGCCAAGTCAGCTGGAGCATCCTCACCGGCCAACCCAACCACGCTGAGATCGACATGGCTTCGCCAAAGAGGTTCTACACGTGTTGCATCTCTTTTTTACTCTACATGTTATATATATTGTTCACTGAGCACACGGATTTGTTCCTTTAGTGTCTCCTTGAAAGAAAAAACGTAGGAATTTTAATTTTCACTTGTCCTCCTTTTCAAATTCCTATTCATGAAGCACAAGACTAAGAGATAGTAGCATAATAGCATTATAACCATACATTTTCTTGTGGTTTGACTTAATGTCGCCATGCTTCTTTGCATCCTGTGATCTTCCAATTGTTGTGAATCAAACACCCAGATTGGCAGAAATCCTGTGTTTTTAAATTCTCTGTTTTGCGCGTGCATTCCTATCCTATTCCTGTCTATTTCCTATCCCTGCATTGTTGGAATCCTCCAATTCAAATGAGCCCTTACAGAATTACTTCTCTTACAGATAGTTGTCAAAGAAAACCTTGTGTGGTTTGTCCCGCTCCTGCTGCGCCGTCGTCCACCCCAGCTCAGCTGCTCCAACGACAGAAGGGTCCAGCACAACAGGGATCCAGCCTTCAGACTGTCTTTCGCCGCCTCAGATCTTCTTCCCCGCCGCTGGCAGCCATGAAAACTGCACTACCATCATCAACCGAGCAGATGACCTCAAGGACTACACGGGTCCGCAAGAGAGGTCTCACTCTTTCGTGTCTGCTTACGTTATGCATCACTTAATATTACATGCTACTTTATCATCATGTTCACCGATTAGACTCTGAGTCAGCTCCAAACTAATGGTCAAACTTGAGTTTTTAAATGGTTGCGGGGTACATATCGGGGCCGCTATCAATAGTATCTATCTACTATCTGGTTAATCTCCGGTGTCTACTATGAGTTTCATGTTGGGTGGGAAACAAACAGTAAAGAAGCCATTATCTGTATTTTTTAACTGAAGCCATTATCTGCCTGCTATTATTGGTTTTGGGTCTATCCACAGGTTGCTACCATCACTCTGGATTTCTGCATGCATTCCTTACATAATCTCACTATGTTTTATTCCTATGCATGACAGTTATTGTAAACAATGGAACTGAACATGTAGAGCAAAAGAGACGAGCCTTGCGTGGCAATAAAATTTCATGCAGACGTTGCTCCATGGTAGGCGCAAAGGCAGCCCCCCTCCACGCATTTTGGATTGTAATCAAGAGGAAGATATATGTTCTGAGGGGGATTCAGAAGGAGAAGACAACTCCTATTTACCCCATGAGGTCTTCGCTCTAACTTGGCATGCTAATGTTGGTTATATCATGCATATGGTTTCTTGCATTGCTTACTATATACATCAAATATGTCATCTGCTTAGTTTAGACATCCTTTGTGCGAATGCCATCTGTTTAGTTTATTCATCGTTTATGTGAATTATGCAACGCCATCTTGTTTAGCCAGGCATCGTATATGTGAATTTTGTAATGCCATCCTGCTTAGCCAGTCATCTTATATGGAAATTATATCAGGCCATCCTTTTTTTTGGTTACATATTACATTTGTCAAAAATGTTATTACATTCAACTGCTCTTCGTGTGCATCAGCCATTTGACACGGTGATGGCAAATTCTGGAGTGAAAACAAGGTCTTCAGAGCAGACTATGCTATCTGACGAAGCGCATATCTCGCTGGTTACGGATAGCTCCTCAGAGGAGGATTCAAAGACAGATGACCACTCCTATTCCCCCCCCCGAGGTGTATGCTCTAACTTGGCAGGGTTATGTTGCTCATATCGTGGGTATGGTGTCTCGCATTGCTATGTCATTTGATTAGTTTAGACATGCTTTGTGTGAATGCCACCTGTTCAGTGTCTAATTACCATATATGTGAATTATGCATTGCCATCTTGTTGCAAGACATTATATATGTGAATTATACAATGCTATCTTGTTGCAAAGGCATTATATATGTGAATTATGCAATGCAATGTTGTTTAGCCAATCATCATGTATGTGAATTATATCATGCTATCATTTTTTTTGTATTACGTGTTCCATTTGTCGACAACGTTTGTATATTCAACTACTCTTCCTGTGCATCAGCCATTTGAAGTGGTGATGGAAGTATTTGGAGTGAAAACAAGGTATTCAGAGCAGACAATGCTATCCTGAAGCAGATATCTTGCTGGTTACAGAGAGCTCCTCAGAGGAGGATTCAGAGACTGATGACCAGTCCTATCTTCCCCCTGAGGTCTATGCTCAAACTTGGCAGGGTTATATTACCCATGTCATGCATGTTGTCTTGCATTTCTTAGTTTTTACATCATATATGGATTGCCATCTGCTTACTTGCTTATTATATAAATCATATATTTGAATTATATCATGCCATCATGTTTACATAGTACATACACATCATCTATCTGAATTATGGCATGGCAACCCATTTAATAAAGACATTATATAGTTATATCATCTCATCCTGTTTAGTGTTTACAGTCATCATATTTTGAATTATGGCATTCTATCCGTGAATGTATGTGAATTATGGCATGCCAACCTATTTAATAAACACATTATATAGTTATGGCATGTCATCCTATTTACATAGTCTCGTATTTGAACTATGTCTTTCCATCTTTTTTAGTTAGCCAGCATAATGTGAAATTGTGTCATGCTATCCTGTTTAGTTAGCCATCATATATGTGAAATTGTGTCATGCTATCCTGTTTGGTTAGACAACATAAATATGAATTATTTCATGCCCTCTTTTATTCCCCACTATCCATTGCACCTGTCTATCATACAATGTCTATACTTTCAATTACTTTTCTTATTTATCAGCCATTTGAATTGGAGAGCGTGATGGCAGTATCTAAGGGAGTAACAGCACGGTCTTCAGAAAATATAGTGCTACCAGTTGATGCAGATAGAACCACGGTTGTACTTGCCCAAGGACCAGATCCACCGCACATAACCCATACTCTCACAGATTGTACCCCTACCCAGTTGGACAGAGAACCAGCTACACCCCTTCTAACCCCAACCCCAGCAGATAGTAACCCAGTTCCAGTTGACACAGCACCGTCTCCACCACAGAGCACCCAAACACAAGCAGTTAGTAAGGGAACTGCAGTGCCCAAAGCACGAGGACCACCACTCCGAATCCCAACTCAACGCTTAAAGGAGAAGAAGATTTGTTCTCAGGTCAGGTTCTGTAGCTATGGTTCATACTCCTTTGCTCTTGCATGACTGTATTTACTCATACCAACTATTTTCATATTTGAAGGATGGAATTGAAACTCCAATGGCGCAACAGGTATGTTTTAAACTTGTTTCTTTAACTGGTTTGCTGTTGTAACCTGCTCTATGTTGATTTCAGTTTCAGTTGAATAAACAGTTATGTTCTCATGTCATGCACATTACAAGTGTTGTTATTGCTCTATAGTTACCCACACTTATATTCTATCTATTCTACTTTGTCTTGAACAAATATTATTTGAACTGTGTCTCTTTCTTGATTTGGCAACAAAAACTAGAATTATATAGACCATAAAGTGACCATGGTACATAGATATATGTTTGTTTCATGCTGTTATCCTGTCCACTTTACTACTGAACTCATTTACCAAAATGAGTTTCATATACAACATGGTAAACATGTGATGTGTCTGCTTGTTTCTCTTTTAGAATGCGGACAAAATATTGGAGAACAGTACCGCGTTATTCAATGGTAAAGGAAGTAATGCAGATAAGGTTCAAGATAGTGAGACATCCCTGTTGGTCTCCAAGAAAGCTGATAAAAACTATCTTGACGACGGTGAGGGAACCCAAAAGTCCTGTCTTGATGTAGTGTTCGAGTTACTGTCCACTACTGCTGGCACAAGCTCTTCGAACTCGCTGCCTGAATCAGTTCGTCTTCTTGAGTCTCAACTTCAAGTTGAAAGACATCGATCAGATGTGCTGCGACAGGAAGCTGAAGGACTGAGGAAGTCCCTGCAGAATTCAGATGCATATTTTCTGGTGCAACGGCAAGCACTGGAGGATTTAAGCGCCAAACAAGAGAAAGTTAATAAGCTTGCTAAGCATCTTGCCAGCATTATGTGTACCCAAGATATTGTTTCTTGAGATCTTCTGAAGTGGTTTCAGTTCTGGATTTGTTTTGCTGCGGCGTTTATTTCGCTGGTCGCCAACTTTGACAACCAGTGTATATGATATGCTGCTTTGCTCCCTATATTTGCACTGGTGGCGAACTTTGATGCCCAGTGGATGTAATATGTGTAATAGCCGTGGTAGCCTAGCGTTAGTTGCTTGTGTATTTATTTCCTTGTTGTCTTGTTTATTTGTTTGCTTCTAGTCATTGCAGTTCTTTTTCCGCGGTTAGCTAGTGGCTGCAATAACCTATTTTTTAAAACTAGGCCACAATAACCATGGGCTAATATTTACTGTAGTGACACTGGGCCTCCTACTGGCCGTAGAAACAGTGGGCCTTCTACGGGCCGTAGAAACAATGGGCCTTCTGCGGGCCGTATTATCAATGGGCCTTATACGGGCTGCATAATCGATTGGCCAAACATGGGCCAAACAGACCGCATTATGGCCGTAAACGGGCTAGAGTTGGAATCGTCCGTTCATGGGCCGACCATAACGGGCCATCGTTAATAGGCCATATTTGACTATGCTATGAAATCGGCCCAACGTATTAACGACAAACGGGCCGACTATAACCACGGGCTGAATTTGGCCCACAAGCAGAAAATGACAGTAACGGGTCGTAAGTAAACGAATGCTGGAAATGAGCCCAAGAATAAATGGGCTCTGAGAAGGCCGAAAGATAACATGAGCTGGAAACGGCCCAACGGAATAACGAGCCGTTAATGGGTATAAAGTGATACACTGTTCATTATGGGCCAGTTTCACCACGGGCCATTAATGGGTGTAAAGTGATACACTGTTCATTACGGGCCAGTTTCACCACGGACCGTTAGTAGGCCAAGAGTTACACAGGGCCTCATATGGGCCGAAAGACGTCATGGGCCATACATGGGCCAGAAGTGAAAACGGGCTAGAATCATATTGGATGGCCCAGATGACGCTACCGGGCCTAATTCAGATAGGGCGTAATGGGCCTTGGGTGAGCGGGCTGTAAATGGGCTATATTCGAACAGGCCGTTAACAGGCTTTCCATAGGCCGGCCCGCCAGCTTTTGACCAAGTCAAACGGGCTGGCCTTTTAACAGGAATGGGACTCTGTTGGGCTGTGCCACGTGTCGACGTATCATAGGCGCCTATCTGACCCACTAACGAGCTGACACGTGTTTCGTCCAGCCAATAAGAATTTTACACGTGGAAATTTCCCATTGGTCGGGGCTGTTAACGGGTTATCGGATCCAAAACCTGGCCCGATAGCTTAACGGCGTTCCGTTACGGTGGATGCCACGTGTCGGTCACCCTTGACGAAAGCACTTCTGTGACGCGCGATTTATCGTCATGGAAGTGGACACTTCCGTGATGATAATTTTGGTAATGTCATGGAACACTTCTACGACAGCACAGGTATGACTATCTTGATTCTGTCATAAATTTGTCATGGATGTACATGCATGACAAAAAAAGTGACCTACTGTGACAAACACGTATCATCACGGAAGTGTATTTTTTTGTAGTGTATATACACCCATATCTGCTCAAATCATCCGTGAAGGTCAAAAAATAACGATACCCGCCGCGAGCCTCAACACTCATCGGACCGCATACATTAGTATGTATTATTTCCAACAAGTCTGTTGCTAGCTCCATTGTTCTATAGAACGGAGCTTAGTCATCTTGCCCATGAGGCATGGTTCGCAAGCATCAAGTGATTCATAATCAAGTGATTCCAAAAGTCCATCAGCGTGGAGTTTTTTCATGCGCTTTACACCAATATGACCTAAACGGTAGTGCCACAAATAAGTTGCACTATCATTATTAAACTTGTATCTTCTGGCTTCAATACTATGAATATGTGTATCACTACTATCGAGATTCAAAAAAATAGACCACTCATCAAGGTTGCATGACCATAAAATATATTACTCATATAAATAGAACAACCACTATTCTCTGATTTAAATGAATAACCGTCTCGCATCAAACAAGATCTATATATAATGTTCATGCTTAATGCTGGCACCAAATAACAATTATTCAGGTCTAAAACTAATCCCGAAGGTAGATGTAGAGGTAGCGTGCTGACAGCGATCACATCGACTTTGGAACCATTTCCCACATGCATCGTCACCTCGTCCTTAGCCAATCTTCGTTTAATCCGTAGCCCCTGTTTTGAGTTGTAAATATGAGCAAGAGAACTAGTATCAAATATTCAGGCGCTACTACGAGCATTATTAAGGTACACATCAATAACATGTATATCAAATATACTTTTCACTTTGCCATCCTTCTTATCTGCCAAATACTTGGGGCAGTTCTGCTTCCAGTAACCAGTCCCTTTGCAGTAGAAGCACTCAGTCTCAGGCTTAGGTCCAGACTTGAGCTTCTTCATTTGAGAAGAAACTTGCTTGTCATTCTTCTTGAAGTTCCCCTTCTTCCCTTTGCCCTTTTTCTTGAAACTAGTGGTCTTGTTAACCATCAACACTTGATGCTCCTTCTTGATTTCTACCTCTGCAGCCTTTAGCATCGCGAAGAGCTCGGGAATTGTCTTATCCATCCCTTGCATATTATAGTTCATCATGAAGCTTTTGTAGCTTGGTGGCAGTGATTGAAGAACTCTGTCAATGACACTATCATCAGGAAGATTAACTCCCAGTTGAGTCAAGTGGTTGTGGTACCCAGACATTCTGAGTATATGTTCACGGATAGAACTATTCTCCTCCATCTTGGATCTATAGAACTTATTGGAGACTTCATATCTCTCAATCCAGGCATATGCTTGAAATATTAACTTCAACTCCTGGAACATCTCATATGATCCATGACGTTCAAAACATCATTGAAGTCCCTGTTCTAAGCCGTAAAGCATGGCACGCTGAACTATCGAGTAGTCATCAGCTTTGCTCTGCCAGACGTTCATAACGTCCGGAGTTGATCCTGCAGCGGTACTTGCACCTAGCGGTGCTTCCAAAATGTAATTCTTCTGTGCAGCAATGAGGATAATCCTCAAGTTACGGACCCAGTCCGTGTAGTTGCTACCATCATCTTTCAACTTAGCTTTCTCTATGAATGCATTAAAATTCAAGGGAACGGTAGCACGGGCCATTGATCTACAACAACATAGACATGCAAAATACTATCACGTACTAAGTTCATGATAAATTAAAGTTCAATTAATCATATTACTTAAGAACTCCCACTTAGATAGACATCCCTCTAGTCATCTAAATGATCACGTGATCCATATCAACTAAACCATGTCCGATCATCACGTGAGATGGAGTAGTTTTCAATGGTGAACATTACTATGTTCATCATATCTACTATATGATTCACATTCGACCTTTCGGTCTTAGTGTTCCGGGGCCGTATTTGCATATGCTAGGCTCGTCAAGTTTGACCCGAGTATTCTACATGTGCAAAACTGGCTTGCATCCGTTGTATGTGAACGTAGAGCTTACCACACCCGATCATCACGTGGTGCCTCCACACGATGAACTGTAGCAACGGTGCATACTCAGGAAGAACACTTATACCTTGAAATTTAGTGAGGGATCATCTTATAATGCTACCGCCGTACTAAGCAAAATAAGATGCATAAAGGATAAACATCACATGCAATCAAAATAAGTGATATCATATGACCATCATCATCTTGTGCCTTTGATCTCCATCTCCAAAGCACCGTCATGATCACCATCGTCACCGGCTTGAAACCTTGATCTCTATCGTAGCATTGTTGTCATCTCACCAACTATTGCTTCTACGACTATCGCTACCGCTTAGTGATAAAGTAAAGCAATTACATGGCGGTTGCATTTCATACAATAAAGCGACAACCATATGGCTCCTGCCAGTTGCAGATGACTGTTGCAAAACATGATCATCTCATACAAAAATTTATATCTCATGACGTCTTGACCATATCGCATCACAACATGCCCTGGAAAAACAAGTTAGACGTCCTCTACTTTGTTGTTGCAAGTTTTACGTGGCTGCTACAGGCTTCTAGCAAGAACCGTTCTTACCTACGCATCAAAACCACAACGATTTTTTGTCAAGTGTGCTATTTTAACCTTCAACAAGGACCGGGCGTAGTCAAACTTGATTCAACTATAGTTGGAGAAACAGACACCCGCTAGCCACCTGTGTGCGAAGCACGTCGGTAGAACCAGTCTCATGAACGCGGTCATGTAATGTCAGTCCGGGCCGCTTCATCCAACAATACCGCTGAATCAAATTAAGATATTGCTGGTAAGCAGTATGACTATTATCGCCCACAACTCTTTGTGTTCTCCTCGTGCATAAAACATCTACGCATAGACCTGGCTCTGATACCACTGTTGGGGAACATAGTATTTCAAAATTTTCCTACGATCACGCAATATCTATCTATGAGAAACATAGCAACAAGCGGGGAGAGTGTTTCCATGTACCCTCGTAGACCGAAAGTAGAAGCTTTAGTAACGCGGTTGATGTAGTCAAACGTCTTCGCGATCCAACCGATCCAAGCACCGAACATACGGCACCTCGGTGTTCAGCACACATTCAGATCGATGACGTCCCTCGATCTCTTGATCCAGTTGAGGACTAGGGAGAGTTCCGTCAGCATGACGGTGTGGCGACGGTGATGATGAAGTTGCCGGCGCAGGGCTTCGCCTAAGCACTACGACGATATGAGCGAGGTGTGTAACTATGGAGGGGGGCACCACACATGGCTAAGATAAGGCTTGGTGTGCCTTTGGGGTGCCCCCCTGCCATGTATATAAAGGGGGGAGGAGAGGTGGCCGACCCAAGGGGGGCTCGCCGGGTGTGGGGAGTCCTACTAGGACTCTCCTTTTTCCTTTTTCAGAATAGCAAAGAGGGAAAGAGAGGATGAGTAGGAGAGGGAAAGGGGGCGCCGCCCCCACCCCTTGTCCAATTCGGATTGGCAAGGGGGGACGCGCGCCACCTCCCTGGCCGGCCCTCTCTCCTCCACTAAGGCCCATGTGTGGCCCCTTAACTTCTCGAGGGGGTTCGGTAACCCCGGTACTCGGCAACTTATCTGATACTTCCCAAAACCATTCTGGTGTCCGAATATAACCTTCCAATATAAGAATCTTCACCTCTCGACCATTTCGAGACTCCTCGTCATGTCTGTGATCTCATCTGGGACTCCGAACAAACTTCGGTCATCAAATCACATAACTCATAATAGAAATCATCATCGAATGTTAAGCGTGCAGACCCTATGGGTTCGAGAACTGTGTAGACATGACTAAGACGCATCTCCAGTCAATAACCAATAGCGGAACCTAGATGCTCATATTGGGTCCAACATATTCTACGAAGATCTTTATCGGTTAAACCGCATAACAACATACGTTGTTCCCTTTGTCATTGGTATGTTACTTGCCTGAGATTAGATCGTCGGTATCCTCATACCTAGTTCAATCTTGTTACCGGCAAGTCTCTTTACTCGTTCTGTAATGCATCATCCTGTGACTAACTCTTTAGACACTTTGCTTGCAAGGCTCATAGTGATATGCATTACCAAGAGGGCCTAGAGATACCTCTCCGATACACGGAGTGAAAAATCCTAATCTCAAAATATGCCAACTCAAAACACCATAGGAGACACCTGTAGAGCATCTTTATAAGCACCCAGTTATGTTGTGACATTTGATAGCACACAAGGTGTTCCTCCGGCATTCGGGAGTTGCATAATCTCATAGTCATAGGAACATGTATAAGTCATGAAGAAAGCAATAGCAATAAAACTAAACGATCATTATGCTAAGCTAACGGATGGGTCTTTCCCATCACATCATTCTCTAATGATGTGATCCCGTTCATCAAATGACAACACATGTCCATGCTTAGGAAGCTTAACCATCTTTGGTTAACGAGCTAGTCTAGTAGAGACATACTGGGGACACTTTGTTTGTCTACCTATCCACACATGTACTAAGTTTCCGTTTAATACAATTCTAGCATGAATAATAAACATTTGTCATGATATAAGGAAATATAAATAAAAACTTTATTATTGCCTCTAGGGCATATTTCCTTCACCTTGGCCCATTAGGTGTCTTCTGGTCCATAAAAAATCTCTGTAAAATGTTTCGTTGCATTTGGTCTCCGTTTGGAATTGACTTTCTACGATCTAAAAAACATGCAAAAAAACAGCAACTGGCACTTGGCACTATGCCAATAGGTTAGTACCAAAAAATGATATAGAATGACTATAAAATGATTATAAAACATCCAAGATTGATAATATAATAGGATGGAATAATCAATAATTATAGATACGTTGGAGACGTATCAGCATCCCCAAGCTTAACTCCTACTCGTCCTCGAGTAGGTAAGTGATAAAAACAGAATTTTTTATGTGGAATGCTGCCTAACATGTCATATCATATTCTTTTCTTTATAGCATGGACATTTGTACTTTTATATTGTTCAAAGCGATAGTCTAGTTTTGACATGATAACTTAAATACTCAAGCATATCAACAAGCAACCATGTCTTTCAAATATCAATGCTAAAATAAGCTATCCCTAGCCCATTGTGCTCAATCATTGATCCATTCATAAAACACACTCACATATTAACTACACCCAATGCTCAAGTACGATCATAGTGCCTCCTAGTTGGTGCTTTTATAAGAGAAGATGGAGACTCAAATTCAAAAATAAAAATTGCATAAAGTAAAATAAAGGACCTTCACAGAGGGAAGTAGGGATTTGTGGAGGTGCCAGAGCTCAAAGTGAAAAACTTAGAGACAAAAAAAATTTGGGGGTGTGTCCTTCCCACCAACGAAAACGACTTAGAGATCACAACACTTTCCATGCTAGATATATCATAGGTGGTTCCCAAACAGAAAATAAAGTTTATTCCTTTTTCCACCATACTTTCACTTTCCATGGCTAACCGTATCCATAGGTGCCTTCCATACCAACACTTACCAAGGAATTTATTATTTGACAACATAAAGTAAATTCATTTTTCATTTCGGGACTGGGCATCCCTAATACCTTTGCCTTACTCTCGTGCAATGACAAGTGAATAAACACCCATCGTAAGAATAACACATCTAGCATGGAAAATATTAGCCACCCGTCACCGCTCCGCGAGCAGAACGAACACACAAAAGAGAAGTTTATTTTGAAAATTAGAGATGGCACATACAAATTTGCTTAGAACGGCAAAAGAATACCACATATAGGTAGATATAGTGGACTCATGTGGCAATACCGGTTTAAAGGTTTTTGGATGAACAGGCAGCGATCATACTTAGTGCAAAATGAAGGCTAGCAAAATATTCAGAAGCGGCCAACTAAGAAATGAATAATCCCATAAGCGAGCATTAAGCATAATTAACACTGAATAATGCAGCACAAGTAGGATATAATTTCCTTGCATAATTATTGACTTCCATGATTGCATAGGTAATCACAAACCTTAACACCAATATTCTTACTAAAGCATAATTACTCATCAACATAACTAACATATCACATCATCATATCTCAAAACTATTACGAAGAATCAAGTTTATTTTGTCAAACGATCTTCATGAAAGTTTTTATTATATCCTTCTTGGATATCTATCACTTTGGAACTAATTTTCATATGATGCTTTTGATAAGCTCAAACAAATATAAGTGAAGATCATGAGCATAATTTTTCTTTCTCTCAAATTAATTTAAGTGAAGCAAGACAGAATTTCTTGAAATTTTTACTAACTCTCAAATAAATCTAAGTGAAGCAAGAGAGCATTTCTTCAAAAATACTAAAGCACACCATGCTCAAAAAGATATAAGTGAAGCACTAGAGCAAGTCCATAGCTCATAAAAATTTAAGTGAAGCATAGAGAGCAATCCTAACAAGTCATGACATAATTTTGGCTCTCCCAAATAGGTGTGTCCAACAAGGAATCAAGGCTCAAAACAAAAATAAAACAAGCAAAGACTCATATCATACAAGACGCTCCAAGCTAAAACATAGTATGTGACGAATAAAAATATAGCTTAGAGTAAAATATCGATGGGTCGTTACAAGAAAGAGGGGATGCCACTCGGGGGCATCCCCAATCTAAGTTGCTTGCTCTCTTTTGGATAATAGCTTGGGATGTCGGGGCATCCCCAAGCTTAGGCTCTTCTTACTCCTTATTCCTTCATCCATCGTAAGATAACCCAAAACTTGAAAACTTCAATCACACAAAACTCAACAAAAGCCTTCGCGAGATCCGTTAGTATAAGAAAACAAATCACTACTATATAAGTGATGTAGTAAACCAATTCATGTTTTGTTCTTGCATTATATCTACTATATTCCAACTTTTTTATGGCAAAAACTCATCAAAGAAAACCATAGAGCCATCAAAACAAGCACACAATGCAAAGCAAACAGAATCTGTCAAAATAGAACAGTCTGTAGCAATCTAGGTATTTTGAATACTTCTGTAACTCCAAAAACTCTGAACAATTATCACGGCCTGAGTAATTTGTATATTGATCTACTGCAAAAGGAATGGGTATTTTATCGCTCTCTGGTTAAAAGTTTCAGTTTTTTCAGCAAGATCAAACAACTATCACCCAAGAAGATCCTATAGGCTTTACTTGGCACAAACACTAATTAAAACA